>NC_085136.1:48704594-48751427 GCF_035046485.1 Aedes albopictus
CGCCACGGTACAACCTAGAGCGACTGAAACAACCGGATGTCGCCTCAGCATACGCGCAGAATCAGTTTTGCAAGAAAGGGTATCGGGTCACGTTTACCTCCAAAGCGTGTGAAGTTGAACACGAGTCAACAGGCGATGTCATTGCCACAGCGAAACAGATGGATGGTCTGTACAAGCTGGATCTTGTTGAGCGGAATGAATCGTTTGTTGCACAACCGTGTGGCAACCTGGAACTGTAGCATCGGCGGTTGGCGCACCTCAACATCGACAGCGTCAAGCGGTTGACCACGATGGCTGGTGTGGTATCGAAGTCCACGGATCGACGATGCCGAGCTGTGTGCCATGTGCCGAAGGGAAGCATCGAAAGCAACCATTCAAATCGAGTGGAGCTCGGGCGAAGGATGTGCTGGAGTTAATCCACTCAGACCTGTGTGGACCGATGGAGAAGTCGTCTCACGGCGGCAGCAAGTACTGGATCACCTTCATCGACGATGCTACCAAGATGACGTTTGCGTACTTTCTGAAATCAAAGGCCGATGCGTTCAGTGCATTTCAAGATTTTATGGCCCACGTCGAAAATCAATCTGGAAAGAAAATCAAATGCTTGAGAACTGATAATGGATTGGAGTATCTAGGCCAGCAGTTTCAAGATTTCCTGAAGAAGAGCGGAATACGGCACGAGCGGACAGTACCGTACAACCCGCAGCAAAATGGTTCGTCAGAGCGGATGAATCGTACGATTGAGGAGAAGGCACGATGTTTGCTGGCAGACTCGGGGCTCGATAAACGTTTTTGGGCAGAGGCTGCATCCACGGCAGTGTACCTTGCCAATCGATCTCCGACCAAGGGCAGCCCGGCAACACCATTGGAAATGTTTTTCGGTAAGCGACCGAATCTATCCCATCTTCGAGTTTTTGGGTCTAAAGTGATGGCATATGTACCCAAGGAGAAGAGGAAGAAGTGGGACGCAAAATCCATTCCCTGCGTTCTGGTTGGCTACGCGGAATATACCAAGGGGTACAGAGTGTTTAATCCGGTGACAAAACAAGTTTTCGTTAGCCGGGACATCATTATACTATCGGAGGCCTGCCAAGCCGGCCATGCTGAAGCGGAAGTGGCACCCTATTGTGAAGATACCGGTGCGATCGTCCAGAGTGATGAAGCGAACGACTCGGTTCAGACCGAACCAGCTGAGGTCGTCGAAGACACGGATACGGAACTGGAGCCGGAAGCAGTTGAAGATTTGGAAGCAAGTTGTTTGGGAGAAGAAGCAGTTCAACCATCTGCGCTCCCTCCGCATCCAACTCGAGACAGTGTTCATCCTACTCCGAGGCGCAGCGAGAGGGAGCGCCATCGACCAGGCAAGTATTCTGATTATAAGGTCACATACAGTGTCCTGCCTCAGAAACTTGTCTCTTCACAGGATTGTGGCAGCCAAGCGGGACGATGCCAGCGGCTTTCAAGAAGCATCGCGCTCTCGTCACATCCCAAAGAAGAAGATGTTGGTCTGCAACAAATTTCTGAGCACAGTGACTGGGAGCGCTCAGTCACAGGCAAGTATCCTTTCGCATCCGTAACAAACAGCAAACTTTCCGAGGCATGTTGTCCACAGAGTCGAGATGAGCCAGAAACCGTTGAAGAAGCGTTGGACCGACCTGACGGTGATCAATGGGTTAACGCGATGGAGAGCGAGATCCGTGCGTTGAGCGACAACGAAACATGGCGTCTGGTCAATCTACCTCCAGGACGGAAGGCGTTGAAGAACAAGTGGGTCTTCAAAATCAAGACAAACGCAGATGGCTCCATCGAACGATATAAGGCGCGACTGGTGATCAAGGGCTATTCGCAGGTCAAGGGCGTGGACTACCAGGACACATACTCCCCCGTCGTCCGTTATGCAACAGTCCGTTACCTCCTTGCATTGGCGGCGAAGCTGGACCTCGAAGTGCACCAAATGGACGCGGTAACTGCATTCCTGCAGGGCGACTTAGATGACGAGGAGATATTCATGGAGCAGCCAGAAGGGTTCCGTGATGACAGGGCACCAACGAAAGTCTGCAAGCTGCAGAAAGCTTTGTACGGCCTGAAGCAAGCCAGCAGAGTATGGAACCGGAAGTCGGACACGAAACTCAAGCAGATGGGGTTCCAACGGTCGAAGTTCGATAGTTGCGTTTACCATCGGATCGTTGCTGGAAAGCTCGTCATTATAGCAATATACGTGGACGATTTCCTCATTCTTTCGAACGATCAGCAGTTGGTGGCCAGTATCAAGCAACAGCTAAGCGCCGAATTCGAGATGATGGACTTGGGACCAGTTAAACAGGTGTTAGGACTGCGGGTGACCAGATCGGACGGCGCAGTGGCAATCGACCAGGAACACTATATCGACCAGCTGTTGAAGAAGTTCAACACAAGGGGAATGACATATCCTTTTCTAACCGGAAAATCCGTATTTATCCGTTCCTAACCGTCGTTAACCGCTGCTAACTTGAGCAGCAGTTAGACGCGGTTAAGGCTCAAATGAGAATCGCATATTATCCGGAACTGAAAAAGCACTTTTCTCCAGAATGACAAAAAAGCGAACAAAACCAGTGCGTCCGATTCTCATAATTGACTAAATAAACAATCGGACATTCTTATTTTCTTTGATTTGTTGATCATTTTGGAAAAAAGTGCTTTTTTAGTTCTGGGATATTTGCCATTCTCAATGGAGCCTTAACGACGGTTAGCAACGGATAAATGCGGATTTTTTCGGTTAGCAAAGGAAGTGCCATTCCCCCTGGTTCAACATGATCGACTGTAATAATGCTCCTACTCCTCTGGATGTGAACCAGCGGCTCACGAAGGAAATGTGTCCTGCAAATGAAGAAGAAAAGGAGAAGATGAAAGATGTTCCATTCCGAGAGTTAGTCGGTGGACTTCAATTCATTGCCCAGTGTTCAAGACCGGACATTAGCCATCCTGGTTCCGCACACTGGACGGCGGCTAAGCGAATACTGCGGTATCTAAGGGGTACGAAGCACGAAAAGCTAACGTACACACGAGCCGGGGACACGAGACTCTACGGCTACAGCGACGCAGATTGGGGAAACGATCCCGATACACGACGGTCGGTCAGCGGATATGTTTTCCTGCAGAACGGTGGAGCTGTTAGCTGGAACTCGAAGCGACAATCTACCGTTGCACTATCGACCACCGAGGCAGAATACATGGCTCTGTCAACTGCAACGCAAGAGGCCATGTGGTGGAAAGGTTTCTTATTCGATCTTCATGGAACGAACGATGCTTTGGTGATTCATTGTGACAACAAGAGCGCTATCAACTTGGCGGAGCGTGAAGTTGGCTACTCAGCACGTAGCAAGCACATCGACATCAGCCACCACTATGTCCGGGAACAGGTCGAAGCTAAAACTATCAAGTTGGAATACGCGGCGTCAGATCTTCAGGCGGCGGACATCCTTACAAAACCATTAGCGGGTTCGAAGCATATTGAAGATAAGACGAAACTTGGGGTTTACAAATTTAGGCTTAAGGGGGGATGTTAGCATAGTAAGCCTTGCTTTTTGTATTTAGAAATAAATCATTCTTTGTTCGCTCCTCTAACCGATCAGTCGAGTTTACTCTGCTATCACTGCGGAAAAAATGCGACCATGACGCCGCTGCTAAGCCTCAACTGTTAATGCAATCATAGACTACTCAGGCTTAGTCGTGATAGTCATTCCAAAATCATTTGATTGAATGTATAGCCAGTAGTGAAATAACAATTAAAACAATATATTTACGGTACACTTTATTGTTTGAAACCATACATGTACCATACAATGTACGGTATATTAAAACCAACGCATCAGTATTTAGAACAATTAATTTACAATAAAATGTATGGTTTTTCAAAAATATATATATGGAGAAAAATATTTTTTTGTATTGCTACGATACTTAACAACCTGTGTAATATATCGTAAAAATCTTATTTACAATTCACTGTATGGTGTCTACATCACATCTTATTGTTTTTGTATTTTTATTTTTACAGTGGTGTCTATTGTAAAAATATGGTTCCAAATATAGATAGTAAACATAGATCCGTGTTGATGAATCCGTTGTATCCAAACGAACTGTCAAAATCTGTATCCAAACGAGCATGACGTCACGATATGGACAGCATCAATGTAGCGCATGACGTCATGTTCAACCGTCTCACTCTTGAAAATTACTACTTACACGCTTGAAACATTTTAGTCAGCGGTGTCCGCGGATCTATGTTTACTCTACTATCTATAGTTCCAAATAGTACTGTTACAATACAACGTTCGGTTTATCTACTGTATTTTTTATTCAGGTGTCCCATTCACTTTTAACTGTTCTTCCATACAGCAGCAGCTGATCGCACTAGCCAAACGAGTAATTAATTTTTACTCCCCCACCGACCGGCACCACAGAGAAGGGAAGATTCAAATATTACGTCCATCGTTTTTTGGGATTTCTAGACCCCCCTTCCCCCCTCTGTCACCCAATTTTCCTATACTCAATACACGTACTGTCACATTTTTCTAGACTCTAGACCCCCCCCTCCCCCAAATGTTGGACGTAATTTTTGAACGTTCCCGAAGCAATTATCCGCGGGAAGATTTTTCGCACTTCGCGGCTGTCCGAGCACTTTTTCGGTTCTTCACCAAACTGGGCCCATAACAAGGATCGGTAAATTCGCCTCACTCCTTTCATATTCACTCCTCTTTGCTGAAGCGAATCGAGAAAGATGCAGCAAACGGATAGTCGTGATCAAACACGCAACCCCATCACCAGTGAGAAGCGATGCGCAAGCTGGTTGACATGGATATTCGTGGCCGATCGTCGCAGTTTGGATCGCAAGCGAATGAATGAATGGCGAATGGTGACGAATGCTGGTGAGCGATCGAAGCGGCTATTATCATAACTAGAAGAGAATTTCTGCATGTAATGCATACGGGTTTAGTGTATTGTTGTTGAAATGCTAGATTAGCAAAGAAAATAATAAATATTTTTTGAAAACTTCAAATATTCGTACGCGCAATATCACTCACGAATCGCATCACCTCTCCATCGCTTGCGATGCGAATGTGGACGAATGTGCAAATTCCTTGTATGGCTTCCCACCGTTCGCCGGTGTTTGCTGTCGTCGCTGACAAGCAAACACACAAACTAAAGCGACAATCGTTCGCTGCTGACTGTATTCGAGTGTGGAAGAAGATGAATAGTGGAAATCAGGAACCCTGGCCCATAGCCTGTTGGATATATCACTGAGGCCAATACTGTCCACGAGGGACCACTACCCAGGGGCACCGACAACAAACTACCGGGGGAATGTTTCGGATCGCGTACGGCGGAGAACACGGAGCAACACAAAGATGCGTGTGCTGTGCACGTCGCGGCGGTCGGTTTATTTAACTGACAACAATCATGTACAAAACAATAACAATATACATACAGTAGACGTTCGATAAGTGCAACATGTTTACGTTTCAGTTACCGAATGAAATTCGCTAACTGCAACGACTGACAGCCATCGTTCAGTTGTCAAATGCTGTTGGACGCAGCCAGAATGCACTCAAAAACATCCAAATGCAGCTGTAGTGCATTCGAAAAACATCGCAACTCTGTTGACGATTTGTTTTTGACAGATAGCGGTGCGATAACTGCAAAATTGTTGCACTTAGCGGACTTGCAGTTAAACCTAAAGACACTGTATGCTAAAGACACGAAATCTGATGATTGTTGCTATTGATGATGATTGTCGCGTGATGACGATGATGCTGTCGAGCAATGCTTTTAAGGACAAACGTCTTGACATCCCGCTTCAACAGTGCATCAAAACTTCAAACGCACAAATCTCAAGAAGCAAGCTTTACACAACAGTGCACTTTATTATTCTGTTCTTGCTCACTTGTAATAAGCTTAAAATAAGAAGATCAGATGCGCTGTTTTGTTTACGAAGAGATTTGTGCCTTCGAAATCGTGAGTAGGTTGCAAAGTCGGCCATTGTGGCGGCCATTTTGGGATTCTAACAAGTCTGTCCTTAAAGTGCGTTTGACAGGTCTCTTGCTCGATTGGAATGACATTGACAGCAAATTTGGAATTCCAATTGGAACATTTCGTGTCTTTGCATATAGTGTCTTTAGGTGCAGGGCATTGATGATAAACATCGCAACATACATTAGGCTGGCCCAAATATTCCAACAGTTAACTGCGTCTGACTGGTGCTCAGTTAGCAGCGGTTAGCGACGGTTAGGAACGGATAAATGCGGATTTTCCAGTTAGAAAAGGATATGTCATTCCCCTTCGTCCGGGTACATCAAAGAAAATTTAAAATGCTTAAAAATTAAGAGAAGAAAGTTTTGTTTCATTTCAGAGTGTACTAATTTATTTATTTTTTTATGGCAACTTTTCTACACATTCCTACCCCTTTTATTTTGGAAGACGGGGGTCAGCACCAACCTCTTTATCGAACTGCACACGCTAATAATGGGCACTCTTGCAATATTCACATTATTTAAAATTAACTCTAATAACACATATTTTTGTTGCAAATTAGAATAAAAACAGCATGAATTTAGTAAAATAGGAGAATAAAAATAAACATGAGCTGCACACGGTGCATCACACAAATTATTGAAACTTCAATTATTTTTCGCGAGTGGTTGTGTAAGATTTGTTAGCGTTGTTGGCAGCCGGTCGATGGAAATCTGTCAAACTGTATGTAAACAACAACACGATTTTTTTGCTCGTCGACTTGCAATAACATTTTTACTAGAAGTTTTTCATAAATTCGCATAGAAATAAGTTCTAATTAATAGTAAAAATGACGTTGGTAAGTATTAGAAACTTTTGGTAATAATTTGTTTTAAATAAATCGCTGAAAACCTTTTTCCAGAAACAAAATTCCGTTCAAAACAATATGTCCTTCGACCCGTTCAACGAGCCCTTGCTGGCCACGGGGGGCTACGACCACACCATCAAGCTTTGGCAACCATATTCGGGATTGTGCCAGAGAACATTGCAGCATGCGGACTCGGTGAGTGACCTTCGGATTAGTTTCCCTCAAAGTATCAATCAGTCAATCTCTATTCCAGCAAGTCAACGCCCTGGACATCATTCCCAACGGGACGATTCTGGCAGCCGGAGGGTACCAGCACATTCGCCTGTACGACATGAACTACAGCTACCCGATGATCAACTTCGACGGGGTTACGAAGAATGTGACCCGCGTGGGATTCCAGGAGGATGGCAAGTGGATGTTCACCGGCGGAGAGGACTGCCGGGTGCGCATTTGGGACATGAGCACCCAGAATCCGGCCTGCAAGAGGATGTTCGACTGCCTGACGCCGGTCAATGCGGTGTGTTTGCATCCGAATCAGGTTGAGCTGGCCATCGGCAGTCAAGGTGGAAGTGTGTACCTGTGGGATGTTAAGTCGGACGTGCACGAACAGTTGATTCCGGAGGTGGAAGCATCGATTCAGGACATAGCTATTAGCCCTAATGGGCAGTACATGGCCGCGGTAAACAACAAAGGCAACTGCTACATTTGGAGCTTGTCAAACAGCGCCAATAGTGAAACGCAGCTGACCCAAACGGATCCCAAACTGCGGATAGAGGCCCATAAAAAGTACGCCTTGAGGTGTAAATTTAGTCCAGATTCGAGTTTACTGGTGACCTGTTCCGGGGATGGGACGGCGAGAATATATAAGACGGACACGTTCCAGTTGCATGCCGAATTGAAAATCGAGAAGTACTGGATGTGGGATGCGGTGTTTAGCAACGACTCAAAGTACTTGTTCACAGGTGGGTACTAATTCAAATCTCTTGAAATTGGTCAAATTGCACAGATAAACCGTATCTGACTACTCTATTTAAACCAGCTTAAACATCATCCACATGAGCATCTTTCAAAACTAAAGAAATGTAATTCATTTTCTCTTTACAGCTTCATCTGATGGTCACGCACGCCTATGGAAAATTGAAACGAAATCCATCGAACGAGAATATCACGGGCACCTGAAGGCTATAACAGCTCTTGCCTTCAGAGACGGTTCAGCGAAAACCTAGATCATCAGAAAATCCAATGCAAAATGTCTAGTTTTAAGATATAAACTAATAAATGTACACTAGCTTTTCCAATTCGAAAAGGATTTCTTTTTGTCCAAATTTCCAGTTACTCGAAGTCCTCTATGAAGTGATTTTTTTTTGGTATTATATCTTTACACAGAACCAAGGGGAAGAAGTCTTACAATCTAGGAGAAAAACTTACAAGATAAACGCGAACGCCTCCGCCTCACAGTAACCTCTTGAAGAAGTCATTGATTTCATCGCCTCGGAAGCCTGCCTCACCGCCCAACGATCGCAGCTTGCCCTTCCGGGCCGTTTTCCAACCGTCCACGGGCGATCGCAGCTCAAACGTATGCAGAATCTTGGTTACCTTGTCAAAGTTCTTTCCCACCGTCAGCAACTCGTGCAGCAGATCCTCCACACAGATGATCCCCAGATGGCCGAACTTCTCCTCCACCTGCTTGTTCGAGGCGATCGGGATCTTCTTCGGTCCCTTCTCGCCCTGTTCCGGTTTGAACAGACCGTACTTGTACACCAGTTCCCGGACGGTTCCGACGTTAGGGTAGCCCCAAATGATCCACGGCTCTACCATCTTCAGCATAGCGTGCACCCCCTCGGTCAGCTTCAACAGTACCGCCCGCCGCTTGTACGGCAAGCCCAACTTGGCCAGGATGTGCATCACCTCCTTGTTCGAGATGAACTTACCTCGATGGCGGAAAACCAAAATCAGTCGGCCGTGCTCAACTCCTTCATCCTTCAGCTGGACGCCAGTCTTCAAAAAGTTCCGCTTGATCCTCATCGAGTCGCGCTCGGCTTTCCGATAGTCCGCAATGAAAAGCTCCGGCTTGCAGAACTTTTTCTTGCGGTTCTCCGGCAGCGGCTTCCGAACATACTGGGCGATGTCGCGCTTGATCCGAGCCTTGCGCTGTGCCAAAATACTGATTTCCTCAGCCGGCAGCTTGTTTGGGACGGCGTATTTTTCCATTGTGGGATGTGTACAACCTTCCAGTCACCGATGAAACACGAATCACTGAATTTAACGGCCAAAACAGCCGGATAAACGATTTTTTCGCGGAACAACGTCGTTCCACACCCGAACACGTTTATTTATTTTGGTTGAGAGACGGACGACGTTTTGAAAATGTGACGTTTCGGCAAATCGTCGGTGAAGAAGATTTGACAGTGACGGAACACTGAACGGGGGCAACAGTTTTTGTTGCACGGAGAAAATTCGCCTTGACGGAGGCTCTCTGAGAGAATTGCGCTGTGCGTGAAAACAATTTTTTTTAACATGGGAAAGAATAGGAGCTGCATTTTCAAATGCTTCTAATTCTTTATAGAAATTTTTTTAAGCAAAACGTTCTTAATGTTATCGAATGAGATTTTGATACGCTATATTATAGACATAACATTGTGATTTAAAAACATTTTGTCTAAAACCAGTTATAGTGTAGCTAATTAAAAGTATATTGCAAAACATTAACTCTTTTTTCAATCTGAAGTCCCTAAAATATTTTAGAAGCATTTGAAAATGCAGCTCCTATCCTTTCCCATGTTAAAAAAAAATGTTTTCACGCACAGAGCAATTCTCTCAAAGAGTTCCGTCAAGGCGAATAGTGAAACGCATTTAAAGCTATTTAGAGTATTGCGCTTAGCAAGAAAAAATTTCGTTTCACACTTTTACCGATCTGTCAGTCAGTTGGCTTCTTTAGCGTTGTTGAGATAATTCCATATTCTGAATCTGCATGCCAAACTGAGCCGAAATCCAAATTTTCAAGAACTTCTTCTTGCCGTTACGTCCCCAATGAGACAAAGCCTGCTTCTCAGCTTATTAACTGAGAGCGTCCTCTGCAAATGACAATTTTGCATGTGTGTATCGTGTGACAGGCACGAAGATACTTTATTGATGCTGAATCTACTGATATTCTACCCATGAATTTTCCTTCTTTTAAATATAGGCTGTACTTTCTAGTATCATTGCTGAAATAGTTTTTGGCGCTGAAACTGCTGATAAATTTTTCCTTCTTTAAAACATAGGCTATTCTTTCTAGTTCCATTGTTAAACTAGTTTTTGTCAAACATTGTTGGAAAAGGTAAAAACAACGGCTAACTTTCAATTCGTCCTGATGACCATTCGGCCTAATGACCATTCGGCCTAATGACCATTCGGCCTAATGACCTTCGGCCTAATGGCCTTCGGCCTAATGAACTTCGGCCTAATGACCCAGCATTGTTGTCGCCTAACTCAACGGAATTGAATCCGTTTCTGAGACAGTTCACCTTTGGGTGAACTTCGTTATTTTATCACCTAACTAAACGGATTGAACCAAACTAGCACCTACACCACAAACAATTGTATACATATCATTGAAAATAAGAGCATTACTTGTTGTGTCTGAATAGCCAAGAACATAAGTTGAGCATAGCCTGTATTGAGGCTGAAGAAGCGATGTGGACTTCACGAAAACATGCTTGGGTCAACTGTCGAAAAATATTCGATTACAGGTTGAACAACAGATGACTTATTCTGCATGTTGGTGTATGTTTTAAAGTAGGTTACACAGATTAATAATATTCTATACAACTTGATATTCAGCCATCTATGTATTTCTGATTAAAGAGGTCGAACAAGCCATACTTCTGATCAATATTCAGCTGTCATTGTGTTCAGCCCATGACACCGTTAACTAGCCATTGTTCAGCGAATACTTTCGCTGTTCAGCATTCATTGTTATTTGGGTTGTCAGTGACGACAGCATAGGAACGGTGGGAAGCCACACTTGGAAATTATTTACTCGTCCACATTCGCATCGCATGCGATCGAGCGGTGATGCGTTTCGTGAGTGATACAAGTGATATTGTGCATACGATTTTTTGATGTTTTCAAAGAATGTTTATTAAGTATTTTCTTTGTTAATCTAGCATTTCAACAACATTACACTAAAAATGTATGCATTACATGCAGAAATTCTCTTCTAATTATGATAATAGCCGCTTCGATTGCTCACCAGCATTCTTCACCATTCGCCATTCGCTTGCGATCCAAACTGCGACGAACAGCAACGAATATCCATGTCAATGAACTTGCGTATCGCTTCCCACTGGTGATGGAGTTGCGTGTTTGATCACGACAATTCGTTTGCTGCATCTTTTTCGATTTGCTTCAGCAAAGATTTGTGAGTATGAATGGAATGAGGTGAACATCCTTGGTGGCAGGCTCGTCTGCTGTACTTACATCAGATTTAGACGATGAATCAAGTAGTGTAATAGACGGATAAAGATGTTCAAAGATAATCGCGTTTTCAAATAGATTTTCAGATTAGGTTTAATCCAAATCTGAATGTGTTGTCCTCCGGATCTAAACTTGCAATATTTAATCAATCGCTTCAGATTCGTTTTCATTTGCACAATGTACCATAACTAGAGCCTTTTCTCTAAAAGACACGGACACGCTTAGTGCTTCCGGTGATTTACAGCTGTGTTCATTAAAATAGCAGTGAAAGCCGTTTTCCATACAAAATGGCCAACTTTGACATACTGTAACTTTGTTCTCCTATGAGCTATTGAGCTGAAAATTTGACAGCGAACTACAAATATGGTCAATTTTGTTAAAATTTGAAAATTTTCGAAGCACATGAAAAAAAGTTAAACTCTATGTGAGATTGTTCAAAATAATAGCAGTGTAAATAAATTGAAATGTTGCTTTATCTTGATGAAGCTAGACATATTTTCGCATGCTATTTAAAAAGTTTCCACCTTGATTACAAGTTTATGCAAAAGGTTAAACAATTTGAAAATGTTGGCTGAATAAAATAATCAAAACAAACACTGCTATTATTTTGATCAATTTCACATAGTGTTTAACCTTTTTCCACGTGCTTCAAAAATAGGGTCCTAAAATTAAAGACGAAATCTCGCTTATATTGAATAATGCGATCAAGCATGGCAGAGGTTCCCAAACTTTTTGCTGTCGCGGCGCCTTTTGAAATTTTCAATAATTTCGCGGCGCACCTACATCTTTTAACAGAGAATTTTCATTATTTTCGAACGATTTTCAGTTGAAACATTTAAATGCAAAATTGTAAAGAACTTTCAGTACAATGTTTCCTCAAAATCCCATCAAAACTGAATTTCTTGGGTCAAAACGTGTTTTCAATAAAAAAAATTGCTTTAAAATTTCATAAATATTTGATGGATTTCAAATGTCATATTTATTTATTAAACAAGGTAAACCAATATATCAAAAATTTCTGCATATAAAACGAGTTGCTGATGCCTTATAATTCAACAAAAAAGTGAAACTGTTGAAATACTTTAATAATTCCGGCTGTTAGCTGAGATGAACCAGCCTCGGGCTGAAAATCTTATAAATAAAGACATAAAAATAATAATTCCGGGTACATTTAAATGATTTCACATAATTTTATAGAAAAAACCTTAGATTTTTATTGGAATTACAAAATTTTTAAAAAGGGGTTTGTTAAGGTGAAACTGGAAGTATTTCCTCACTTTTCTACCACACTTTTTACCACACTACATTCTTAAGGCAAAACTGGACGTATTTTCTCATTTTCTCGGTTTTTGATTTTTAATTAAATAACGAAGCAATATTTTCAAAATAGATTTTCGTACACAGTTAGAGGAAGGATCAAGGCATCCCCTTGTTTTTTTTTTCGAGTGGAAAATGTTTTTCAGTTTTAAGGAAACCATTTTTGAAAGACATTTAAAAAAAATATGGTTTTTGAAATATAAGAAAAAGTTTTACACCTGCAAAAATCCAGGAGATAACTCGATCCTTCCTCTAACTGTGTATGAAAACCCATTTTGAAAATATTGCTTCGTTATTTAATAAAAAAAAAACCAAAAACCGAAAAAAATAGAAAATTCGTCCAGTTTTGCCTTAAGAATGTAGTGTGGTAAATTTCAGTACAAAAATATAATGTTCAGGACTAGGCTGATAATGGATCATTATGTCTTGAGAAAAGCTTGAATGTCTATCTTTCACATAAGTTTTGGATGACTATTTCGTCCAACAATGAAACAGAAGTGCCTTTAATGCAAAAACTTAAAAAAAATAACTGAATGTTGATCTATCGTTACTTACTTTTTCATAATTTTCCATTAAGGGCAAGGTATTTGGAGTACATAGGTCCAATAAAATTATTTTTGAGATGTGATCTACTTGCACATAACCGAAAAGAAGTATTCTGTGATAGTGACGTTAGTAAAAAATGTCGTCCCGAAAAGCAGAATACAACAAAGACCGGGAGACTGACGGAAATTATTATGGAAAGAAATGTAATAGGATTTTTGAAATTTTTACTGTCAGTTACAAGCTGTTGGTAGAATCGAAAACTGAACTGGAGTATAGGAAATCCATTCATCTATTTTTGAAACTTAGCCAAGAATTTCTCAAAACTCCGATAATTCAAAAATGTGATAAAAATCAAATTTGTTTATACCAGAATTCCAAGAATATTCGAAGGTCGGTATAATTTTTGGAAGAATGCCGTGCAGCAACACTTCAAATAAAAAAAAAGACGTTCCGATATTGAATTATGTTGTTTTGGCTCAAAACCCTGCGGCGCACCAGCGAAATGTTCACGGCGCACCAGGGCGCCGCGGTGCACAGTTTGGGAAGCACTGAAGCATGGTATTCTAATCGGAATTGTACTTTACTCGAACTTGAAATACAAAGGAATAATGAGAAAATTCGAAATAAGTAAAATGGTAAATAGTTCTACTTTGACATTTGAGGTCAACCACAGATAACAGACGTTTATGCTTATATTGGCAATGTGTGTAAAAATGCTCAACAGCCGTTTTGTATGTAACGAGCAGCTGAAACTCATGTGGCAATCATTTAGAGATGGCGCAGTGATCGATAGTCAGTGATCGCTTTCAAGATTGCATGCACTACGCAATTTTACATTCAAGATTGTATTCGATCTTGAATGAAAGTGGAACTTTGAACTATTTTTGCATTCAAGTTAGATGTAATGTCGCAATCAGTTGAGTAGATGGCGGTAGTGAGCCAACGTATATCGTTTTGAACATTTACACAGGATTCTGCGAAAAATTTGTACTAGCATAAACATCTGTTATCTGTGGGTCAACCTTGTGTGACTGAGCTCGACATTTTTCGCACTGGGATTTCAAAAATTGATTGATGCACCAAGCGAAAAGAAGAAAAACTTTTGACATCCAAGCGGTGTGCCGTCGATGAGATCCTCGTCGCATGATTGGTCGATGGATGTAAACGGCACACCGCTTGGATGTCAAAACTTCTTCTTCTTTTCGCTTGGTGCATCAATCAATGTTCCTATCTGACATACACGGTGAAAAAAAATCACTCAAAGTATGTGTTATAAGCTAGGGACGAGACAAAAGGCTAAAAAATAAAAATTATATATTTTCAACTATGGTTAAGGACAGACTTGTTGGAATCCCAAGATGGCCACCACAATGGCCGACTTTGGTACCTACTCATGATTTCGAAGGCACAAATCTCTTCGTAAACAAAACCAGCGCATTTGATTTTCTTATTTTAAGCTTATTACAAGTGAGCAAGAACAGAATAATTAAATGTACTATTGTTTGAAGCTTGCTTCTTGAGATTTGTGCGTTTTAAGTTCCCATGCACTCTTGAACCGGGATTCTAAGACGTTTGTCCTTAATAAAAACGTCAAAAAATGAGTAAATATGTACTCTTGAACCATATATTGTGGTTTAAAACAAGAATCCCGATAGGACTTTAGGAGCCTATTCTCAGATTTTGCTAAAACTGTTAGTAGTAGGCGCTTGGACCTGGATTTAATCATAGTAACCAGGGCCGGATCTAAGGGGGGGCCGGGGGGGCCCGGGCCCCGGGCCCCCACATTTTAGGGGCCCCCACAAAAACCTTTTTTGGTTGCTAACATAAGCTTTATTTTTCTAGTGCTCAAGTACTGTTAGAAAATAAGGAAAAACATTTTTGGTCATTTCTCCGAGGGGCCTGCACATCCGCTCGGGCCCCGGGCCCCCACAATCCTTAATCCGGGCCTGATAGTAACCCTATATATTACACTTTGAAAAATAAAACTGTCATTCTATGTTCAACTCTCGAACCAACCGATAGTTCTTTCTACGGCGGTAACTAAGAGGTTTTGAGCCCAGATTAAAAAAAACTTTCACGTAACGAAAATGTTTACCGCAAACCCAGGAGTAAGCGGATCGGGAGATGGTTTCCAAGCAACTGTCGGAAGAAGAGAGAATCCTCAAGCGACTCATTATAGTCACAGTGTTTCCAGTTTACCTTCAATAGAGCGATTGACCGGCCGGGACAACTGGACAACATGGAAATTCGCCGTTGAAACGTTCCTGGAATTAGAGGACCTCTGGGAAGTTGTGAAGCCCCCTCCTGTAGCTGAAGGACACGCTGTGGTTGATGCAGTCAAGGACCGTAAGGCTCGCGCAAAGATAATTTTGCTCCTGGATCCCGTGAACTACGTTCATGTTAAAGATGCGAAGACGGCTCGCGAAGTGTGGGCAAAGCTGGAAGCCGCTTTTGAAGACAATGGGTTTACCAGGCGTGTAGGTTTGCTGAGGAAACTCATCACTACAAGTCTCTCATCATGCGATTCAATGGATTCCTACGTCAACGAAATCATCTCTACGGCGCACCAACTACGCGGGGTTGGATTTGAGATATCCGAGGAGTGGATTGGGACCCTCCTCCTAGCTGGTCTACCTGAAGAATACAAGCCCATGCTGATGGCACTGGAGAACTCCGGTATCCCGATCACTGGCGATGTTATTAAAACAAAACTGCTACAGGAAGTTCGTTCATCGTCGGACAAGACGGCGTTTGTTGGTAAGTACGCACACCCGTATCGGCAAAGCAAGCAAGGCGTAACCAATCCGAGGTCAGCTGAGCGTGAGCCACCTAAGGGACTAAAATGCAAGCACTGCCACAAATTTGGCCATATCGCGAAGGATTGCAGGAAGAAGAAAGGAAATGCATTCTGCAAGGTACTGTCCACCAATAACGATGAAGAGAGCGATGCCTGGTACTTCGACTCAGGAGCTTCAGACCACTTCACCAAGGACAAGAACTTACTGACGAATCAACGACCGGCAACTGGAACTGTACTAGCAGCAGACAAGGCACCGATGAAAATCGAAGCATCTGGAATCGTCAAGCTAGCAGCAAGGTGTTGTCCGGACGAATCTCCCATCGAAGTCAATAATGTGAAGTATATCCCGGAGATGTCGAATAATCTGTTATCAGTTAGTCAGATTGTTCGTAGAGGCCATGAAGTACATTTCAACAAAGATGGTGTGAAGGTGATCAATCCGAGCGGAGCAGTAATTGCAACTGGCGTCCATGATGTTCGTAAGGGTCTATTCAAGTTCGACGAAGATAAGAGCGCAGGAATGTCCTTGGCGTGTGTATCATCAAGCCTGCAACTGTGGCATCGTAGGATGGGTCATCTCAATATATCCAGTTTGAAGCAATTGAAGTCTGGCTTGGCGTCTAGCGTTACGTTCGATGAAGGAGAATTTGAAAATTGCGTCGTATGTGCTATGGGGAAGCAAACTCGTTTGCCGTTTCCGAAGAAAGGACGCAGGGCGGATGAAGTCTTGGAGCTTGTACACTCCGATATATGCGGACCCATGGAAGAAAGATCACTCGGAGGAAGCCGGTATTACCTGTCCTTCGTTGATGACAAGACAAGACGAATTTTCATAT
Organism: Aedes albopictus; assembly: GCF_035046485.1. Classification (NCBI taxonomy): domain Eukaryota; kingdom Metazoa; phylum Arthropoda; class Insecta; order Diptera; family Culicidae; genus Aedes; species Aedes albopictus. The sequence goes on from NC_085136.1 coordinate 48,721,408, forward strand.
ACCTCTTGGAACGGAAATCTGAAGACGAAGTTATTCAAGCTTTCAATCAATTCAAAAGTTTTGCCGAAAACCAAACTGGACGGAAATTGAAGACTCTGAGAACTGACAATGGTAAGGAGTTCACTAACAATGCGTTTCAGAACCTACTGAAGAACCATGGCATCAGACACCAAACGTCGGCTGACTACAACCCGGAACAGAACGGTATGGCTGAGCGTGTCAACCGCACGATCGTTGAACGAGCGCGCTGTATGTTATTCGAAGCGAAGTTACCCAAATCCTTCTGGGCAGAGGCGGTCGCAACTGCTGTGTATTTGGTCAACCGATCTCCAACGAAGGGACACAATCAAACCCCAGAAGAGGCGTTGTCTGGTCGAAAGCCGGATCTATCCAAGATACGCGTATTCGGATCCAAGGTCATGGCCCACGTTCCAAAACAGCGGAGAAAGAAATGGGATGCTAAATCAAGAAAATCGATTTTCGTTGGATTTGAAGAGGACACGAAAGCGTACCGGCTGTATGATCACGTTAAGAAGACCGTATTCAAGAGTCGTGACGTCATGTTCATTCGTGAACCAGTGTTTACAGGTCAGAAGCAGGAAACGAGCATTTCGAACCAAACAAGGACTCGCAATTTCGTAAGTCTGGACTATTTGGCAGAAATTCCTGTTGCTACCCTGGACAATGTGCAGCCACCCAATGCTGAGGAAGGCGGACACCAGGTACCTAATGATGACGTGATTCAAGTCGATTCTGATGATGAAGATTTGCAAGAATCAGAAGTTTCGCAGTATTTCTCGCAAACAGAAAGCAGTCATGAAGATAGTTCTGATGATTCTGGCGACGTGACTATAATGGCGCTCCCTCCACGAACAACTTCAAATCCACCGTTGTCACCGGTGTTGAGGCGCAGCGGACGGGAGCGCGCATTCCCCGGCAAGTATAATGACTATTATTTACCGAACAAAGGTCTGTCGTCGTACCCTATTACAGATACGTCGCGAGCAACAACCAGTCGTACGAACCCGCAACCCGAGGGACCATCAACCAGTCATGCGAACCCGCAACCCGAGATTAATGAGGGACCCCATCCGAATCATGGTTTGAAAGCAGTACGGTGCATCAGAGATCCCCGAACTCCAACAGAAGCATTGAATAGCAACGATGCGCAGCTGTGGAGAGCTGCCATGGATGAGGAACACGAAGCATTACTGAGGAACTGCACGTGGGACCTAGTGGATCTACCAGCCGGAAAGAAAGCGATTGGATGCAAGTGGTTATTCAAGACCAAGGTAGACGAGAAGGGAAATGTCGTCCGATACAAAGCAAGGATCGTGGCACAAGGCTTTACGCAAAAGTACGGCGTGGATTACGATGAAGTTTTCGCGCCGGTTGCCAAGCAAGTTACCTTCCGTTCATTGTTGACGATTGCAAGCCAGAGGAAGATGTGCGTGAAGCATGTGGACGTGAAAACGGCGTATCTCAACGGAAAACTGGAGGAAACAATCTATATGCGACAACCCGAAGGATACGTTACTGGATCCGAGCGTAAAGTTTGTCGATTGAGGAGGAGTTTATACGGATTGAAGCAGTCCGCAAGAGTCTGGAACCAAGAAACTAGGATTCAAGCAATGCCGGACGGATCAATGTTTGTACAAGCGGAAGACTGCAGGAGGAGTAACAGAATTCATTCTCATTTACGTTGACGACATGATTATCGTTACAACAACTGAACAGGAGTTCGAGTCGATCTACAACCAACTAGAGAAGAATTTCGCCGTGACAAACCTCGGCGACGTACGAAGTTTCCTTGGGATCGAGGTCGAGAAGGATGACGACGGGTACAAGCTAAACCAACAAGCATACATCCGCAAGTTGACTGAGCGTTTCCATTTACAAGATGCGAAGCCCTCCAAGATCCCAATGGACCCATGCTATCTACAACAGAAGGAGGAGAAAGAGCCACTATCAAACAATTCGCAGTACCTCAGCCTTATCGGGGGTCTGCTGTATATAGCAGTACAAACTAGACCGGATGTATCCCTAAGCGTTTCGTTACTGGCCCAGAAATCTAGTTCACCAAGTCAGCAAGACTGGAATGAAGCAAAGAAGGTTCTTCGATATTTATATGCCACTAGAGACCACAAGCTGAAGCTAGGAATGTCACGGGAGCAACTGTGCATGTACGTTGATGCTGACTACGCTGGCGATTGCAGGGACAGAAAGTCGAATTCTGGTTATTTGATCAAGTACGGTGGAGGTGTCATCGCTTGGGGCTCAAGAAAGCAGACAAGCGTAGCTTTGAGTTCAACTGAAGCGGAATTCATTTCCCTTGCAGAAGGTTGTCAAGAGCTGAGCTGGACGAAACGACTGTTGGAAGAAATCGCTGAAGAAGAAACAGGACCAATCATCGTATTTGAGGATAATCAAAGCTGCATAAAACTTGTTGAAGGTGACCGGATCGAACGCAGAAGCAAACATATTGATGTGCGGTATTTCTTCGTACGAGATTTGCAGCAGAAAGAAGTAATCAAACTGGAATATTGCCCAACCGAAACAATGCTGGCCGACATTCTCACAAAGCCACTTCAACGAGTACGTTTGGAGACATTGCGGAGGATGATCGGAATATCGGAATAGAACCAGATCCAATCGAGGAGGAGTGTTAGTAGTAGGCGCTTGGACCTAGATTTAATCATAGTAACCCTATATTACACTTTGAAAAATAAAACTGTCATTCTATGTTCAACTCTCGAACCAACCGATAGTTCTTTCTACGGCGGTAACTAAGAAAAACAATATTCACCATATTTGTAGTTCGCTGTTAAATTTTTTAGCGCAATCGCTCAAAACAGAACAAAGTTACAGCATGTCAAAGTTGGCCATTTTGTATGGAAAACGGCTTTCACTGTTGTTTCACTGCTGTTTCTATGAACACAGCTGTACATGCAACGGCCAGTGGCACAGCCGGAAACTTTAACTAAGAGCTGCGGCGGAATCGAACCTGTGCTCCTCAGCACGATGTGACTGAATGCTTGGTGATACTAGCCGCACGACCACGAAGCCTCACCAAATAACATCAATTGTGAGAAAAATTGTTGCTAGTGATGGCATGCCCTGGATGAAATATCGCATCAGTTTTGAGTGAACCTTAAAATGAAATTCCTGGTCACTTACACAAACACACACACACTCATCAAAAGGTGCCAGACAGATCCTTTCTTCATGCATCCTACCTACAACCTTCCGTCTTTGATCCCAAGTGAGTCACTTTTTCTCTCATCGTCAACACAATCAGTTCACAGTTTCCGATTCTCGAACCAATAAATTAAGCCAAAACTTCATCCTTCCACGAAATCCTTTCCTTTTAGTAAAGCTGGTGTAGAATAGTGAGTGTCGTGCACGGAAATCTTCCATTAGTTTCCTAACTTGATCCCGTAATTCAAAGTGATTGTGATTCCAGATTCCCTCGAACGAACAAAAAATCAGTGCGTAACAGAGAAACCATCTTTTTTATTGGCGCCCACAAAGGTAGACTCGTTTCGCAGTGCAGCGCGGAACGTGAATCCTGCGATGACGTCGCGACAACTGGGTGGGTGGTGATGAGGTGAGCTTTCTCTCCTTCCGGGCTGTTTCAAAACAAATCCAACTCGAGTGGAAGTGTGCGTGCGTGTGAAAAGCGGGAGAGAGCGACGCAGCAAAAGCGCCTCTCGCGTCGAACAGGCGGCGGTCGGTCGTCGGTGGGTGGTGAAGTTCATCCGATCCGAACCGAAGAAGGAAGCAACAGAGAGCGCTGGGGCACTTACCGCAAACCGAGCGACTCCATCAGTCAGTTCATTTCGGACAGCCGTGTGAATCAGTTGAGGAAAGTTTGTTTCTCGCTCGTGTCGCGTGTGCTACAAAGTGGAAAGCGGATGTTGTCGTTGTTGGTGGAAATTCGTTGGGTCTGAAACACGCACACACGAGTGCTGCATACCGAATCCATGTGTGGAGGCATTTAACGTGACGGCGAGGACGTCGCGACGTCAAAACAAAACTTCGTGCGAAGCGATTCGTCACGGAAGGAGCAGCAGGCGGCAGACGGAGTGAGTGCTGATTCGTGTCGTCTTCGAGTGGGTCGAGCGATTGCGAGTGTTTTTCGCACACAGGACGCTGTTGGTGTTGGTGGTTCTTTGGCGGCGCTGCTGCATGGAAAAAGGATATCCTCGGTGGCACTGAGGGAAAAGCTCACGGAAGCAGTGTGGTTATAGGAGTTTTCCTGTTTTCGGAGTGTTCACCAACGGTTGGGTTGTTGTATAATCAGTTTGTGAGTTGGAATCGAAAGTGATTGGTCGCAGGCATATTCGTCCGGTGAATGGTGATTTTGCAGTGAAAAATCGTTCCAAAAGAAGCGCAGAATAGTGCGCTTCGAAAATCGGTGTGCCATCGCGTAGGATATGAATTAAAAATAGCATGATTAACAATCGATCCAGCTCGTCGCGGTGGTGGCAGGTGGAGTGAAGGTGTGGTTACGTAGTGCTAAAGTTGGTGCCGTGCTTTCAACGCACCGAACGCGTTGTCGTCATCGTCTTTCGCAGTTTTCCCCGTGAGGTGGGTGAAAATTTCGCCCCGAGTTAGTGTGGTGCTATCCTTCTCGCCCTAACTTCCTTTGTACGTGCTGGCAATCCGAACGAGCTCTGAAAACAATATTATGGAATTATGTTTGCCGAACGGAATCTCCTGAGCTGTTTATATAATACCCTGGTTTTCATGCAGCGTAAGTATGTTCTGAATTCACTTTTATACTTATTCAAATGAGTGCATTTCCCCCGCTCGTGTAACGTAATACACGCGGTGACCTACCTGGCGGGGGCAGAGGGTTAGTCAGAATCGAAACGTGTTTTGTTATTCCACCGAGCACGTTCGTCATCGAGCGCAGCAAGGTGAATTTTGTTTATGCTGTTTTTTGCCCAGTTTCGCTTTCAACTCGTTCACAGCCCAAGCGGAATGTTTAACATTTTTGCCCGACCGAGGCGAAACCTTCATCAAAACCGGTTTCCATTTCAAGTTCAGTTAGTACACTTCAAAATTTCAGTGCAGCCCAAGACGAGAGAACAAAAAGTTCATTTGCTTTTGGTATTCCTTGTGTAGGAATCGAAGTCGGCATCGTCGAGCGGACGTGATGGAAGGCTCCAAGATGGGGGTGATAATTAGAAAATCGAGCTTTTTATTGCTTGGTTCTATTTTCTCCTCGTTCGATTCCATTTCCTTTGTGAAGAGGAAGGAAGTCTCTTACTTGCTGTGGCATCTATTACGAGCCACAGTTACGCGGACGTCATCTGGTAGTGGGCGCCAATCAGGCGACATGCAACCAATAATGGGGGAGACGTCACATGATTGGATTAGAAACGCATTGAAGGACTTTTCAGTTTAAGTTTTTTGTGGTATTACATCACAGCTGCGATATCGTGCACACTGCCTTAAGAATTCGGAAGATCTTCAGAACAACCAGTAGACGAATTCAGGTGCACAGTTTTCTTGAGGAAAAGATTTTTTTTTGCTGATGAGCAGTGGAAGAAAATTTCTTTTCTAGAAACTGTGCGCCGGAAATCGCCCACAGGTTTACTATGTGTCGACTTTTTCTAAAATTCTATTACCTCGTAGTTTCTCTCAAACATTCATTAATTTTTCACAAAGTCATGATTCTGAATGAAAAAAAAATCGATTATTCAAAATGCATATTATTTGTTCCAACAGGGAAATGCTGAATTACACCGAATCATTATCCCGCTTTTGGCAATATTCTTTTTTGGGTCACCGCAATTCCTTAATCGCAATCACGCATACACTAAGTTTCTGCTATTCACGAGCCAAAAGGCTCACTCGTCCAGATTCATTTAGTCATGGTCTTGAAGTTCCATGTACCGAGTTTCCAATCATAGTCCTTATTTCGTTGCCGGTTTGGTTTCTGAGAGTATCGTTAGCTTTTTCTAACTTTATTTTTCGTGGTATTGAAAGACTTCGACCAGCTACCTTACCGGGGTTGCGCTGGCTACATCGCGTTAGTGCGGCTGCGATACAGCGTGTCTTATTCAGGCGCTGGCTGGACTGTTTGAGCCACTCCTCCTTGGTGATCGACGCTCGGGACGTACCTCTTCAATCCAGCTGTTAGAAGCACAGATTTCAGCTGGCTGAACATCGAAAGCTGCGGGTTAAATGTTGCAGATAACGCTTTCAAGAACGGAATGAAGGAAACTGTTTTTCGGAATGAAGGAAACAGCATTTTCGGCTACATAATTTTTTGTCTTGGTGCATTTTTATTGTCAAAATTCAACCTATCTGTAACTTTTGTATCAAGAGTTATTACTGAACTTTTTCAATAGTTTTTGAAAATTGAAATGTTTTGTAGTTCGTCACAGAAAAATGGAAACAATCGGTTGAAACATAACTGAGATATGGCAATCCAAAGTTGACTAGTTTATATGGGAAAACGGCTTTGGTGCATTTTTATTGTCCGATACTGTATATCCGCTGTCTCCGAAGTTCATGCGAAGTTCACTTTTGGTACAGTTAATATTTATCCGAACTTTCCCTGATAAAAAGTATCATAAAAATACGATAAATTTTATTGTTACAACACCATTTTTTCGAAAAATATTCACCATTAAACATATTGTAATTTACACAACACACTCACCATCACCCCTATTGTTCTATACCATTCGGCGAATGGTAAATGACACTTTTACAATAAAAAATGGTGGTCGTTATGTATCTTAACCATAAAATTTTGAGAAAATTTTCATACACTTTTTCGCGAAAAACAATAGAATCTATTGTGTTTTTATGAGACATTTTTAGGGCAATTTTCAAAAGATAACAATATATCTTAATGTTTTTTCATTGTTCTTACAATACAAATACAATTAATTGAATGGCGTCAAATGAATCGTTGTTACAATAAAAATACAATAATATTTGTTGTTATTTGTAAGCAGTTTTCGCTTTTGAAAATCCATAGAATTTATATTTCCCGCATTTATATCCAGCATTTACGAGCACTAACGTCCGCCAGAATGATATGCACATTTTATGATAAGAATCAAACACTCTGATGTCTGTCTGGTATGTATTGCTTGGCAGCTGTTGATAAGATCTATCTTCAATCTTTTCAAATAACTGCCGAATATCACAAGTCAGACCTCAGGTCGTATGATCCATACCATAAATCGTTCACAATTCATGTGTCCATTAGTATCTGTAAATGCTGGAGAAAAATGTTACCGAGAAATATGAATTCTTTGGTTTTTCAAAGGCGAAATCTGTTTACATAACAACAAATATTATTGCATGTTTATTTTAACATCGGTTCAATTGACCCCATTAAACTAAATGTATTTGTATTGTTATCAATGGTAGTTTACTATTTACCAAGGGGAATGACATATCTTTTTCTAACCGGAATATCCGCCTTTATCCGACTCTAACCGTCGTTAACCGCGTCTAACTGCTGCTCACTTAGCAGCTCGCTTAGCAACGGTTAGCGACGGTTAGAAACGGATAAATGCGGATATTCCGGTTAGAAAAGGATATGTCATTCCCCTTGCTATTTACTAGATTCCTTTAATTTATTGGAAAACATTAGAAAAATCATTGTTCATCTTTTTCTTGTCTTAACATCCTCACTTGGCTAAACCTGCTTTTCAGCTAGTTTTCTATAAGTACTTCCTCAGTTATTCATTGAGAGCTTCCTCTGTCAACACGGCTTGACGTCTGTCAGTTTTAGCTAGTAACATTCGATAACCGAAACATCTACTGTACTCAAATTTAAAACGAAAACTATAAAAAATATGTCAAGTGATTTTGTATTTGATTATACAAACATGATCCAAGCAACAATAATACTTATTGTTATTTATTTGTTACAAATTGTTTTTAAGTGTAATTGAGAAATAAACTCTTTTTAATAAAAAGACCATGTGAACTTTGCAGGCACTTTTGCAACTTTTTAAAAACAACTTAAATTAATTTTTACTGATAGTAACTTTAAATTATTATAGAACTATTGAAAAACAATCGAATCAATCAGTCACTAATAAAGCTAATGTTCACTTATTGTACGAACTATATGGGCTTGATTTCTATTGTAAAAAGTAACAATATATCTACTATGTGTTTTATTGTAAACAATAAAACCAGTCATTTGTTAATAATATTTACCATGTAATGAATGGTAATTTTTTATCCGGGTTGAGTAGTAAGTTCAAAACAAGTTCGTAACGGAACATTTCAAGTTGTTGCTATATGTTCATTTGAACTATATTTGAGCTTTAGAGGCAAGCAAAAGTTAAAATTTGATTGAACTCTGCCATAAAGTTCATAGTAAGTTTTTTACTGATCTTTTTTTCAACTTCAATGTCGTTTTCAAGAGAAGTCAAAAGCTTGTATATGTACTTTCAAGTTCATAAACAATACATGAGTAACTTTGGAGAATCAAGTTCAACGGAACCGGAATTGAACCAAACTTGAACTCCTGAGTTGGTTCTTCAAGTGGAATCCGAACTTTTCAATGACAAGCTGATGATGGGAAAGGCCCTTAAACCAGAAGCTTTCAAATGAAAATCGAATGCGCTTACTAAATATCTCCATTGATGATGAGAACTTCTGGCTATCAGAGAAAGTTGACATTGGTTGTACCACAAAAGCCGCACTTAGATCTCTAGAAACCAAGAGTAAGGGAAAACTGCAGGAACAGAAACTCGTTTTGTTCCGAAATAGTTGTAAAGCGTTCTTTGAACAAATTTAATTTTTGTTTTTCTTTTCCTATAAAACTTATTGAACTTAGGGGTTTGTTCCACTTTTCCCCCAGAAAAGCATTTCAAGATAAATGTTATAGACGCCAAGTCTTACCGAAGGTTCATCATTGTTGCCCGAAGGCTAGGAATTGTTTCCTAATACTAGGCTCAATGTGAGGTGTCTAGGGTAGGTCCAATAGATGTTTCATCAGGATATACCTGCTGAGAACTTTGCAACAAGTCGAGAAGGGTGATATTCCGCAAAAGTAAAGACAATACTTCCTCTGGACGCATCCATAAACACTCAATTTCATAATTGACGTAATATCGACAAAAGAAGGCAATTTACATTTGGTAAATTCAATAGATATACCATGACTCCATGCAGCTCCCAATGTGCCATTGTCAAAGGCAGCCTCGATTTAAAAAAAAAAACACCCAACCAGCATTGCTTTTGTGCGAGTGCCTTTTTGATATCGTGAACACCTCTGCTGTACATAGTAGCCTCCTCCATTCCACTCGGTCCATGGCAGTTTGTCTCCAGTTCCGCACTCTGCGTAGGGTCCGCAGATCGTCCTCCACTTGGTCGACCCACCTAGCTCGCAGCGCTCCACGTCTTCTTGTACCGGTCGGATGACTCTCGAGAACCATTTTAGTCGGGTTGCTATCCGACATCCTGATGACGTGACCCGCCCACCGTAGCCTCCCGATTTTCGCGGTATGGACGATGGTTGGTTCTCCCAGCAGCTGATGCAGCTCGTGGTTCATTCGCCTTCTCCAAGTCCCGTCTTCCATCTTCACCTTCCGTTCGAAAACTCCAAGGGCGCGTTGGTCCTCTGCACGTAGGGTCCATGTTTCGTGCCCATAGAGGACGACCGGTCTAATCAGCGTTTTGTAGATAGTTAACTTCGTGTTACGGCGAACTTTATTCGATCGTAGAGTTTTGCGGAGTCCAAAGTAGGCACGATTTCCTGCCACAATGCGCCTCTGAATTTCTCTGCTGGTGTCGTTGTCGGCGGTTACCAGTGAGCCCAAGTACACGAATTCTTCAACCGCCTCGATTTTATCACCGTCGATATAAATTCGGGGCGGCGGGCGCGGTGTTTCCTCCCTGGAGCCCTTTGCCATCATGTAGTTTGTCTTCGACACATTAATGACTAATCCGATTCGCCTGGCTTCACTCTTTAGTCGGATGTACGTTTCAGCCATCGTCTCAAATTTACGAGCAATAATATCAATATCATCAGCGAAACCAAGCAGCTGAACGGACTTCGTGAAAATCGTACCACTCGTGTTAATCCCCGCTCTCCTTATTACACCTTCTAACGCAATGTTGAACAGCAAGCACGAAAGACCATCACCTTGCCGTAGCCCTCTGCGAGATTCGAAGGGACTCGAGAGTGTCCCTGATACTCGAACTACGCACATCACTCGATCCATCGTCGCCTTGATCAATCGTATCAGTTTATCCGGGAATCCGTATTCGTGCATAATCTGCCATAGCTGTTCTCGATCGATTGTATCATACGCCGATTTGAAATCGATGAACAAGTGATGTGTTGGCACGTTGTATTCGCGGCATTTCTGCAACACCTGGCGGATGGCGAACATCTGATCCGTTGTAGCGCGTTCACCCATGAATCCAGCCTGGTATTGCCCCACGAACTCTCTTGCAATCGGTGATAGACGGCGGCATTAGCTCTAGCATTCCCTTTATGTGCATGATTTCTCGCTGAATTTTACATGAATATTTTTTTCTGTGTACTTTGCAGTTTTATTAAGCCAGGATCTGAAAATGTACACCGTAGAGAAGCTTTAAACAAGATGTTTTGAAATGCTCAAATCCATTCTGTAGTAAATCAAGATAAATCCCATATGCTCCCGGGGATTTGTGTGGAACAAAGCTATATTGAGCGCCCATTCAATCGATTGAGTAGTTACTATGCTCCGCGCCAAAGACTCGTGGACATAAATAGACATGTAGTTCATCCGAAGATGTGATATCAACACATCCAGGGTACTTAGTGTCTATTGAATAAACTAAACATTCTAGTTCTTCTTCTAAAGAAAAAGTATATTAATAATCTGGTAAACGAATATCATTCGCTTGAAAATCTTTGGATTCTGGAAGAACTTTGTGCAGTTGGTTGACCTCATCCAAACTGGAATCATTTGTACAAAGGTTTTCCAGCTGAATCGTCCACCTGATCTGAGAGCTTCCCAAGTAACGCTCTTTTTACAGAAGAGTCACGGCGGCGCAGGTTTTTGTTGTGCAGAAGTCACTGTGATTTACTTCCAGCTAAGCTTCTCTAGCAGATACCATAAAGCTTGGGCGACTGTCAATGTTAAGGGGTTATATATGTTGAGGTCGAGTACAAAATCGTTTTTTTTTTTATTCTTTTATCTTAAAGTATGGATTCTTAAGAATGATGTGTCAAATTTTCATAGAGATCCAAGCAGTACAAGCAAAGATATAGCGTTTTGCGTTTCGCTCCCTTATGGGCGCGTATTGCAAACTTGAAACTTTAAACGCGATTATCTCGGAGTTATGTTTTCCAAAAACGTCGAAGCGTAACACCGATTGCGGAAACAGTTCTCAACTGATTTTAACCAATTTTTTTTAGTGTTTGCTATTTATGTGTCGTGTCCTTGAACAATCAACATTTAAAAAAATCGTATCAGTGTTATGACTTTTTTCATACATTTTTGCATGTGAAAAATGATTTTTTTTGGAAAAAATCGTCCCTGTTTGAAAACTAAGAATATTTTTAAATATTCTGATCGTTCAAGGACTACGGCACATAAATAGCGAACGCTCAAAAAAAAAAATTGGTTGAAATCGGTTGAGAACTGTTTCCGCAATCGGTGTCACCGCATCGACGTTTTTGGAAAACATAATTCCGAGATAATCGCGTTTAAAGTTTCAAGTTTGCAATACGCGCTCATAAGGAAGTGAGACGCAAAACGCTACATCTTTGCTTGTACTGCTTGGATCTCTATGAAAATTTGACACAGCTTTCTTAAGAACCCATACTTTAAGACAAAAGAATAAAAAAAAACATTTTGTTCTCGACCTACACATATATAACCCCTTAACATTGACAGTCGCCCAAGCTTTATGGTATCTGCTAAAGAAGCTTAGCTGCAAGTAAATCACAGTGACTTCTGCACAACAAAATCGATTTTGTGCTCAACCTCAGCATATATAACCCCTTAAGTAATCCAAGCTCTACACTGCTTAAGCATTCCGTTGAACTGGGGCTCTTCAAATTAATATCTGAGCTGGCCCAGATGATGTGATGAGCATGTACCCCAAGTAACACACTTGTCACCGAAGAGTCACGGCGGCGCAGGTTTTTGTTGCGCAGAAGTCACTGTGACTTACTTCTAGCAAGTAAGTATTTATTTGTTAGAAGTAAGTCATAGTGACTTCTGCGCAACAAAAACCTGCGCCGCCGTGACTCCTCGGTGACAAGTGTGTTACTTGGGACGTCACTGCCAACAAACAGCGGAAGGTCTTTTGCAGCGCAGCTAGCAACATCGTGTTTGAAAACACTCGTTGGAGATGATTTATCATGCGATAAATAAACCGAACCATACTATAGTACATATTTCCTGTTGATATTCCCAGGATCACATATACATCTCTGGAAGTTAGCTCAGAGACAAGTGTGGCAACAGCTGCATTATTGACAAGCACACACGCTCGAGGCATGACACGCGAGTTTGCCATTTTATTTTTACTAAAAGTAGCAAATACCGGGTCCACAAGGATATCTCACCGGTCAGGCTAAGGCCTGAGTGGCCTCTGCTGTACATAGTAGTCGTTTCCACTCTACTCGGTCCATGGCTGTGTGTCTCCAGTTCCGCACTCTGCGAAGAGTCCGCAAATCGTCCTACACCTGATCGACTCACCTAGCTCGCTGCGCACCACGTCTTCTTGTACCGGTCGGATGACTCCCGAAGACCATTTTAGTCGGGTTGCTATCCGACATCCTGATGACGTGACCCGCCCACCGTAGCCTTCCACAAGGTTGACAAGGATTCCAAGGTAGAAATTCCCCTTACGAAAGTAAAGTTCTTGGACTAAAGCAACTTGGGCTGTACCATTTTGCATAAGTCTGCAATGATTGATCATTGCTGTTCTTTTATGCTGAAGATTCATCTGAGGTATCCTAACCGTAGCCACTACTCAAACTAGGTAAGATTGAACACTATCACAGCGCAAAAAAAAGAACAGTAGTAATAAAACAATATCAGTATGAATTGAAACACGCCAGAGGCTAGGATATACAGAATACACTGTGTAAATCAGATAATGTGAAACCATTGGTGGACAATTGAACTTATCAATGACATATTTATAATCCCTCACTTATTTAACCTCAAGCAGCACCAATATGTCAATATTAGGCCTGTCCAGCTTTTCAAAAATGTTCTCTGATTCTCAAGTCCACCCTCATATTTTGATTGGCATCCTAGAAGAAGTAACTGGTCAAAATTTCAGCCAAATCCATTGAAATTAAGAGGTGCATCAAATCAATTTTGTGTTTTCGACTATTTTTGAACTTCAAAAAATCATAACTACACTAAAACTTGTCAAAACTTCATTCTTTTGGCAGAAATTGAAAGCTATACTTGTTTGCTACAACTTCTCCGAACAACGTGTGCCAATAAAATTGAAGGAAACATGTGTAATTATCACATTTGTGATCAGAAAAACCTTAAAAAGTTGATTTTTTGATAGATTTTGTTCTGGAACACCCTACTATACGTAATAAGTTGGATTTTTCAAAACTGCATCATATTCTCCAATGTTTTGTGGTTATTTGCTTCCTTGACACCAAAGCTGTAGGAGTTGAGCAAAAATTACTAAAATTCGTGAAAGCCAAATGTGGCCTAAAAACTAGCTTTTTGGAGGCAATCACGTTGTGGCGCGAAATTGTACTGAACGTAGTAGCTTTGCTTCCTTGTAGTTTGCCTTGGCTACCCCCTATCACGGGTGATAACAAACAAGCGTGATGACAGGTGTTGGCTATCATATCAGTGCTGACGCGATGCCACTTTTTGCGCGCCAAAGCGTGATTGCACCCGAAAAGCTAGTTTTAAGGCCACATTTGGCTTTCACGAATTTTAGTAATTTTTGCTCAACTCCTACAGCTTTGGTGTCAAGGAAGCAAATAACCACGAAATATTGGAGAATATGATGCCGTTTTGAAAAATCCAACTTATCACGTATATTAGGGTGTTCCAGAACGAAATCTATCAAAAAATCAACTTTTCAAGGTTTTTGTGATTACAAATGTGATAATTACACATGTTTCCTTCAATTTTATTGGCACACGTTGTTCGGAGAAGTTGTAGCAAATAAGTATAGCTTTCAATTTCTGCCAAAAGAATTAAGTTTTGACAAGTTTTAGTGTAGTTATGATTTTTTGAAGTTCAAAAATAGTCGAAAAACACAAAATTGATTTGATGCACCTCTTAATTTCAATGGATTTGGCTAAAATTTTAACTAGTTACTTCTTTTAGGATGCCAATCAAAATATGGGGGTGGACTTGAGAATCAGAGAACATTTTTGAAAAGCTGGACAGGCCTAGTCAATATGGGTGTAAATGCTTTTATAACAAACGCCTTCCCACATAGCTGTGGATCGTACTTCATTAATCTCACGCAATTCACTCCATTAAACAAAATAGGAGTATTTTATTTTTTCATTCATGCTAGCGAATTGCTTGCAAAAACAGTTACGCCCTTTGGAAATATTGGTGCCGAGTTTTGAGACTAAAGCATTTCAGCTGACTGTCTCTGCACCATTGCTCCGATTATCACAGAAGGGGTATATACTATAGAGAGGGTGCCCTGGAACTGTGCATGCTCCACATGTAGTTTTTAATAGACTTATCTTACCATTCATTCCTAGGCACGGTAAGCAAGTATATAGCCGCATAACACCTGTAGTAGCATAACACCTGTTGTTCACGCCAATGTGAACTATATTCAGGATCCAATTTTGGCCAACGAACTTTACCTCAACGCATCATATGTGATCGGACCGGAGGAATTCATTATTGCGTACAAATCACCAAGAAATGTACCACAAGATTGGCCACACTTCATACCACCTACACATACACACATGGTTTTGGAATCTTAAGCTGCCATCCAGAAGCAACCCTAGGAACTGACATCTGATGAAAACATCGCATCGTGTTGCTGAACCGACAACCGCTGTCCCCCAGTAATCGCTCCATCATCCAAAACGAATTCGTCAGTCGAGAGGCGGAGAGAGTTCTCAAGTCGAATTTAGTTGAATCCCCATTGATTCAAGGCGGGGAGTATGTTCACGCCAATGTGAACTATATTCAGGATCCAATTTTGGCCAACGAACTTTACCATCAACACCCACTGTCCGTTACATCATATGAACGACTATGGATCCAGCTATCGTTCTTTTCATCCGATCAAGAGCAGACCAGCGAATACAACCTGGGTTGTTTCTACGCTGATTCGTTTGAAGCTTGTCCCAATCGGACGGACTGCATGTATACAGACATAGCCTCCCATCCAGTAATATTATATATCACTGTCCGGAGCGTTTCTACGCTGTTTCATAACAACGTCTGTATTGTTCGATTAGCAGCTTGCGAGCTAAATGCTTCCCCAGTTCGTGTGTACGAGATCGACCACTGATTATAGAACAATAACCTGCCTGCCGTATACCTACCCCCCCCCTTTCTTTTGGACTCCAAACATGATGTACTGTGCGGTAGCTGTAGCAGACAGCCAGTACTGTTGTTGATCGCCATATCGTACGGTCCTATCACAAGCCTTCTCGCGGGCGCGCTCGCCCGTTCCAACATATTTCACAGATCGGGAACGAGTAAATCCCGAATTGTAAATAGTGTAAATAACATTGACAACAACCGGAAATAAAACGTTTACTATTTTTGGACTTAATAAAGTGTATTTCTGAAGTGCATGATAGTTAAATTAGTCTACGATGAAAAAAAAACAGATTTGCCCTACAAAGTGAAGATTTTCTAATGCCAATTCTGTTCAACCAATAAGTTACCATCCTGGCCAAGAGCTCGACCAGTCTACTTACGGCGTCAACACCTGTTTAGTAGACTCTTACCACTGGTGTTTTGTCCTTATTCTTGAGACTAATTGTTTGCTATCTGTTCAAAATTGAGAAATTTCTACTGAGATACAGTTGATGAAAACACCAACGATAATGATCATTCGTTTTAAAGTCCAATCTGATCATCAGCCTTTGGCTCAAAAAATTAGAATAATAATCAGTAGTTTTTTTCCATATACAATAGCTAATAGTTATTTATGTAACGAGTTGCAAAAAGTTGATTTTTTCAGCACGAGTCGTACATTTCCAACGAGGCTTGCCGAGTTGGATAAATACGACGAGTGCTGAAAAAATTGAGTTTTGCAACGAGTTCCATACAAAATTTTATGCAATTCAGTATCGTTATTTACATTTTATATAACTCATTTTGGTATCATAATGGCCAATTTTTCCAAACTGGTTCATTATGCAACTGAAATGAGTTGCATAATGAAAAATAGTTGTATAATGTTCATAATGCAACTCATTTGAGTTGCATTAAGAACATTGTGCAACTCAAATGGGTTGCATTATGACAAAAATCATTGCATAAAATTTTGTATGGAACTCGTTGCAAAACTCGATTTTTTCAGCACTCTTCGTATTTATCCAATTCGGTAAGCCTCGTTGGATAAATGTACGACTCATCAACTTTTTGCAACTCGTTACATAAATAACTATTATGCAATATTTTTTTTCATAATGCAACCCATTTGAGTTGCATAATGTTCATTATGCATTTCAAATGAGTTACATTATGAACATTATACAACTATTTTTCATTATGCAACTCATTTCAGTTGCATAATGAGCCAGTTCGGAAAAATTGGCCATTATGATATCAAAATAAGTTATATAAAATGTAAATTATGATACTGAATTGCATAAAATAGTTTTCCATTGACATTTAGAATTAACCTTTCAGGACGCGCGCCTTCAAGCAGCTGAAACTGCATCACACTCGCGTTGTATACGACCAGCGAGGTTTTTTTTTGGTAGTGTTGTACTTTTTACAACAGCGCGCGTCCTAAAAGCTTATTTACATGTAAGAGTTTCTAGAAAAATTTTCCATACATTTATATTATCTACTAGCTGTACCCGGCAAACTTTGTCTTGCCTACTGCGTTTTTTGACGTTTCAAGTTTCTAGCCAAGACCAAATCCCCGGTCAAAATATATGGAAGATCGATTTTCAAAAACTCTCAATTTTTCCATGTTTTTTGCCTCATAAATCTTCCTTGGGTAAAAACTAACAGAACAAAACTAAGACGACCAAAATCGGACCTCCCGTTCGCAAGCTATGCGCGGTCCCACGTATGCCACTGCATTTTTATATACATAGATAGATTAAGCAAGATATGATAATTTACAGAATTACATAATGCCTAAAGCAAATTTACACGGTGTGCCGGGATAAACAAAAATGGATGTATCGCCTACTGCACTGCCATCGGCGTGGCGGCGGCGGCGGTATCAACAACCAAGAACTGATATTTCCCATAGAAGCCGGCGAAAATCGTTATCTGGTGGAATTTGCGCTTGTTTTTCCTTCGAGCAAACCCATTCCCAGTTTCCCAGAGGTGCTGTTGTTGTTGTTGTTGTTGTTGTTGTTGTGTTGCCTTGTTTTACCCTTCGCTGATGGTGGCTATATGTATTCACAAAACAGAGTTAGGTACCATGGAACTCATACCATCATGGAGAATGTGTGAAGTTCTCTTTCGTGTTGTTGTTTTCTGCTACGCCAAATCTGGCCCTCGAATCACATTCGCACCAAATAATAAAGCTTCCCAGTTAAATATATAAACAAACCTATATGTACCTTCCAACATATCTTTGTTTTTCTTCTGGTTGGCATGATATGGCATGGCGGTGGGGTTGTTGAAGTGTGACCAAACTAGATGAGAGTGGTAGGATAAGGTGAGATATATTAATTAGCGTCACGAGATTGTGCTTTCCTTGACAGTCATTGGGCTGAAGAGAGAGGATACTTGGTTTTGACTTTCGTTGGAGGGCTTGACCTTATTCTAGAAGTTGAAGGAAGTTAGATACGGCATCATCACTGTGCGCTACAATGTTAGGATTGGCTTCAGTAGTCATAGTGGCTGATTGCTGTGAAGTAACTTTTATCGTTGTCACTATCAACACGTGTTGCTGCGGCCATAATTAAACCTGTATGTGATAATTTGTGATGATTAGTTAATTATTGAGGAACCAATTTTATCCCGATTTCTGGATTACGAAATGATAAAAAAGGGCAGTTTAAACCAGAACGTTCTTCTGTGAATTAACTAGATTTTGATGTACCGTCGTTGGGGGTGAGAATGGGTCAAAAAAGGATACTCAAAGATTGTTTGTTAAATAACAAATTCTGTTGAAGTTGGAATAACTTTTTATTTGGTATGTATACTCTTCTATGTGGTAATGATAGTTTAGCAAGAAAGTTTCAAATTATATGAATTCCTTACTAAACTACAAATGATTGAAAATTGACCCAATCTCACCCCTTAGAGGGGGTGAGAATGGGTCAAAGTATTTGAAATCGCCTATCTGAGGATATAAGTTAATTTTATTGATTATATCTAGTACACTCATTGCACAATTATGGGTCACTCAAGGAACAACCATTTCATAATATGAATCGTTTTTCATACAAAAACAACACTTTCATTATTTTTATTTTATATTCTCTTCTTTGAAACCCCTTTCTATTGTTTTAAATAAAAATATGCTTGTAAAATTCACTTTAGGCTGTGAAAATTACTAAAATGTTGGTGAATAATGAAAACCACAATAATGGGTCAAAATTGGCTGTGTAACAGTTATGGGTCAATTTGCTGCCTATTATGGGTCACTCAAGAGAAATCGGCTCAACAATAATGTTTTGTCTATTTTTCAATGAATGATCACTTATTCTCGATAGATCAACTATAGTAGAATCCAAAACTGGTCTCAAACCTCTTAGCGAAGCGTGTTTTCACGATTTGAAATCAATTTTTCAAAATTGGGACAAATTCTCCAACACAACCACCGATAAACGCCTAAAAGTATGCAATGCCCATGTACGCAGAACTGTCAATATTATGCTGCACAAAAAGTGACCCATAATTGTGTGATTTTCGGTGTTCCTTGGCACAATAATGAGTCACTTCAATTTTGCCTGAAATAAGCTTTAATTAGCTGCAGTCACATGAATTTCTACACTTAGAACGTAAATTATACCTTTGTTCTGGTGACGATACCATTTCGCACATGAAAATCACTAAATCTCGCTTTTACAGAGCTTACGAATGCAGCGCACGCACTGTCCGTTATTCACAATCGAAGCGTTAGTTTGACAGCTAGTTTTGCGCCGAACAAAAAAATATTGAAAATATGTATTTTTTTATGTATTAGCCCGTGTGCGATACGTATAGTGACACAAAACAAATCAACTTATGTACGAAAAATAATAATAGCTAACAAAAACTTGCAATTAATAAGTATTTATCTATTAAAGTGAAAAGTGACTAATAATTGTGTGTGACCCATAATTGTGCAATGACTGTATACCTACTTTAAATACAATGTAAGCATGACGAATAAAAACTTAGGTAATTTTAAAAGACGATTAATCCACCTAAAAGGGCTACTACAACCGAAAAAATGGTTGAAATTTGATAATATAACGTTTGTATGTTGTATCGCTATTTTTAGATACTACAATCATCCTTATTTAAAGTTTCAACTTCCATGAGAAGAAGGAGGGTTACAATGTGGGAGGGGCGCATTGAAAGATTGATCGAAAAAACATGATATTTTTAGTATGCTGCATAAGAAATGTTTGTCCAAACCCTCCATTAATGTACACGATTATTGACCCCTGTATTGCCAAAGCAAACCACTCCATCTCAAGATAGAGGGTCGTTCAAATGTTATGTAACACAGCATTTCACATTATTAGACCCTCTCCCGCAATAACATTTGAACGGATTTTTTTTATAAATTTTGCATGAGTCCTAGTACAACGGTAGACTTATTTTTCGTTCTTTAGTATTTTTATGTATTTATGAATGATTCTATATGCCACTCTTAATTCATAAAGTTCAAGTTAAATACTCAATAAGCAGTCATGTATGTCGCATCTCGACGTTCGTTTGCTTTCCGACATTGAAGTGCAGAATTAGCATTAGTTGAAATACACAGAAATAAAAACCAAAAAGAAATACTTTCCGACATTGTGCTATGTTACCTGTTTTATAGCCCCAGTATTTCTTGATTCCACTACCATCTGGTAGTTTCACGATATTTCCTTAAAATTTCAAAAATAGGTGGAGAAAAAGAACGCTATTAAGTCTATTTTGTGAGCTTACCATATTGCAGTACACTAAAGATTAGCTAATGATTAGAGAAGCTGTCCAAACGCATGGGTTTATTGTTATAAATGATTTTAGGCACTAAACGTATTAACACACTCGCTTGACACTTCTTCGACATATTTTCGAAAAAAAATTGCTTTTATGAAGATACCGTAAACATGGCACAACTCTAACGTCAAACGGGGGCTGTATAACAAGTTGAATTTCTAGCTAAGGTTATGTGCACTCAATAACTTGCTTGACCCAATCTCACCCCCATTCTTAATATTTTGACATAGGGTCGTAAATATTGAATTTTTAAATAAAAAGAGCAATGACAGCTCGCTTTTTTCGTTGCATTAACTAGGTAATACCTGCAGCCAACCGCCTATAAGAAAATTTATGGTTAGGTACTTGTGTGAAACATTACGGAGGAGAATTTTTTTCAGAGTGATTTACTAGTAGTTTCATCATATAAGTTTAGCCACAAATTTAACAAAAAACGATTATTGCTAAACATTTTATTTTGCATCACGACGTGTAAAAACAACTCCTCTTTGAAATAATATAAAGTTATCAATATAAATTAGCGATAGTTGATGAGCTATTTCAAATTTTATGTTTCTCCGTTTTGACCCAATCTCACCCCCCAGACCCATTGTCACCCCCATCGACGGTACTTCGCATCACGATACGCTGATGATTTGCATTTTAACAGAAAAACACTAACTCCTTGACAACTCATACAGACGAATTTATCGTTTCCATCAGCTGAATATCTCTTCATTCAGATATTCTACCAAATAATCATCTGATTCAGATAGTCGTCCAACGCATCTCTCTGTTGGCATTTTGAACCAAAACCTAGTTCATTCAAAATGTCGTTCAACAACGTTCAACGTTCGCTTCAACCGAAAATCATTCTATTCAGACAGTCTTCAAACATGTCTATAGTTCCCATCATCACCAGAAAAACAAGCTTAGTTAATAGACGATTGTTCAACTCACACAGAGGTCGTCAAACGCGCCTTTCGATTCTTTCAGCTGAAAATCTCTGAATTAGGGGCATCTGGGGTAATACGCACTGTCGAGGCAAAACGCACCCCCTTTGTTTTTCAGGGATTATCGGTTTTAGAGCTTTGAAACCTTATCAGTCTAATAGAACGTCTTAATAAATGAGCATCTGGAAAATTTTACATATCTGCGTTACGTAATTAGTGAGAGAAGCACGATTCTAATGTAATTTTCCCGATCGTTTGTCGAATGATTTGATGGTGAAAACCGACCATACATCTAATGCTGTTGTGTTTATTCAGTTCATTGAGGGCAATGCTAAGCAGAGGAAAAATAACTTAAACAGTAATCTACGTCAATTATATGTTTTGAACTATTTTATTTTTTGCTATTGATTGGGGCAATATGCACTCCATTGGTTGGGGCAAAACGCACCTATAGAAAACATGCTGTAATATTATCTATGAGTGCTCTGTAAGTAATCGCAAACTAAATTGAGCTATTGTTTGTCTTAAAACCTTATAAAACATGCATTTTGTCTAAGAAGTAAAAAGATTTCTAAACTCGACGGTGCATCTTGCCTCAATGTTGTGGTGCGTCTTGCCCCTTTGTTTGAGTGCATCCTGTCCCATTGTTGTAGTGCATTTTACCCCGAGCAAGGGTGCATACTGCCCCGCATAAACATACGAAGCCGTAATGTTAGTCTTTACAAAAAACGTTATTTCCAAGAGCTGAACTGTATTAAGGCTGAAATTTTGTTTGGTTTCTCTTAGAATGAAAGTATATGCAATGAATGCATGCATTAAACCAATAAATTATTGCCATTTTATATGCATTTGGACGCATCTTCCTTAAGTGGTGCATATTACCCCAGAATCCCCTACATTTCTTCATCAGACAATTAACTCATATACAGCGCATCTCTCAGAATTCTGAAGCAAAAACTATTTCATATGGTCATCCAACACAGCTTTCAATTTCTTCAACCGTAAATCATTTTATTCAAGAGGTCGTCCAACACGTCCTTGATTCCCATCACTATAAAAAAAATCAACAAAAAAAAAAGGTTGTTCAAACGCGCCTTCCGATTTTAAATTATTTAACACCACACTTACACCTGCAGCTCAATCGCGTGTATCAGAGTTTACACATAAATTCACAATACCTGCATCATTCTAGCAGGAACAACCATTGTGGAAGTTTGACTTACCATTTTCGGTAAAAATCGTCCTGCGAATTATACAGAGATTGCTCAAAAATACTTGAATTTGCATAATGAATCAAGGTCAGCACCGCCTACTACCTATGTATTTCCCCCTTGCAATCTAATGACAGGGTTGAAGGAAAAATCAACATTAGCTCTCTTCAAATTCATACGCTAAATTGAATTTTCCTTCATCTGCTCAAACGCTT
This sequence comes from Aedes albopictus, assembly GCF_035046485.1. Lineage (NCBI taxonomy): Eukaryota > Metazoa > Arthropoda > Insecta > Diptera > Culicidae > Aedes > Aedes albopictus. The sequence continues at coordinate 48,744,066 of NC_085136.1, forward strand.
GATTATTCATGAAACGCTTTTCCAAGTAAGCGCTTTTCTATAGGTGGTGGTACGTCGAAACCGGTGCACCAGTGACGACTTTCATTCCGTATGCCAGCCCGCCCATCATGGATGATATGACTCAATGCGGTCGATTCTAGTTGAAAACCGCCTGCTGTAAAATCGTTCCGCTTGGTTTTACGCTACCTGTATACATGCTAATCATATTAGACTTCCGGATCAAGGCACACAACGACGGGCTCCGTCCGGAAACGACCGACTTGATTCCAATTTGCACTGTCAACAACACGTGCCGATAGACATCCGATCTTATTACTACCAACCAGCAACCACACGCACCGTTCGTTGAGCTGTTTGTGTTTATAATGGGTCCACAAACATAGTAACCTGAGGGTGGTTATACAGATTCTTGTTAGAGCTAGAGCTAAAAAGGCAAAGTAGGCGTCTATACCTACGCGTCTAGACGGCTTAAGGTGAAGGTAAACACGATCAATGCGAATGGAAAGCTTTTCCATGGCATCAGGCGATTTCTATCCCCAGGGGAAATTGGATGCCTTGTTCCACACTGAGAGAAGTTTTTGCTTGGATGTTACATGGATTTATTCGTAGATTTTTCCACAAAACAGCAAAAGTTATGTCATCCATGGAGGTATGAAAAGCAGTACATAAATTATGTATCTTATACTCAAATTTGGCCCATGCTTTATCGGTTCCTTATGCATAAAAATATGTGCTACCAAAATACTTGTCTGACACAGATTTATTGGGAACAAAAATAAATCAAAGCTAGTTTCTAGTTAAATGCAAGTGACATTTTCGTCGAGTGTAGCCTCCTCGTAGAAACTGCTGTGGCATGAATTAGTGATGAGCCGGATTTTCACTTTTGGGCATTAAAATTCGATCCAATTTCATTCACGGGGAAGGATGGTTGTTGCTGTGTATTGCCTTCGGCGTGTTTGCCCAAGGTGTGCAGGTAGTGTCAGTCATTCGCGTGAACAAGACAAAACGATGAGCAATATTGGTATAGGATCGAATTATCTTTTCACGCCTTTGCTCTTGTTTCTCGCGCACGGGGCTCATAAAAATGAAGGAAAATGTAAATAATCAACATCATCCGAGGTGGAAACAGCCCGGCACACTGACACACTCATTTGAGCTTGCGTTTGTTGGGTGGAAAAAAATAGAATCAGACGCATCCAGTAGTGAGGTGTGAAAAAATAATCGATTCAGAAAAGAGCAACGGCTCGGGTGGAGTTCAATCACCACCACCACCACTAGAATCGATTTGTTTACCTGTCGAATATCACTCATCCATGTTACAATTTCTGATGAGTAGTGATGGCAATCCAAATCAAGCGGCAAAGTAAATTCACCAAAGGAACTAAAAATAGCTCTGCGTAGCAAATCTGAACTGGAGGAGTCCCTTGGTAGTTTACAATAATTGGCTCATTATTTTGATTCGTTTTGGGGAAGCTCCATAGAGCCATAGCGTGCGGTTTGCTAGGTTGGTCCTCGCCAAGGCCGCCAGCCTTAGAGGAGTGCTGAAATGGCATTTCAAAAATCCTTACAAGACTAGAAAGAAACAGAATGATGCGATTGTTTGTAGTGTTAAAGAATGATCTTGATTTTTTAACGTTCTTCCGCTTCCTAAACAAAATCAGATTTCCCTAGATTGTTTTGAGTATTTATCATGACTTTACCGGGGTATTTATCTATTATGTTATTTTTGGAGGAACTGTTTTTAAGCAAACAAAATCAATAAGCTTCCGAAATTCTATTAAAAGTTTCTTTTTAAACAATTCTTAACTTTTTCGATGGAGAATGTCTTGAGCACAACGAAACAGACGTAACACTTGCGAAATCTCCATCGACCACGCTTTTAACGATTATTTTAAATCTTCATAGTTGTGGCTTTAACAACCAGAGGTGCGCGCATCGTTCTTCTTGACGTTTCACCCTAGCGTCTTCTGACGACGTTGTGCGTGTTTTGTGAAACATTTTCACCAGGTGATAGTAGTGTGAAGTGGGCGACAGATTTTCACGAAAATTGTTCTAGGTGTTACGTTTGTTTGTCTGTGCCTTGAGATTATTTTCGAGGATTTCTGATTTGATATTGACTTTTGAACTTTCAGAAGACTTACTGGATATAATAGAATACAAAACGTAGCTTTTTATAATAAAAAAAAAAGATACCGTTACACCCGTAGACCTCAGGATCTGAACTCGAGAACAGTTTGGATTACCTAGAATATCCCGACTGATCTGATACTGTCTTTTGAACTTTCAGAAGACATACTGGACATGATGGAATACAAATCGTTGAAAGAAGTTACCGTTACACAGACTTTTGGATCTAAACTCAAGAACAGTTTGAATGACCTAGGATATCCCGACTGATCTAATACTGTCTTCTGAACTTTCAGATGACTTCCTTGACATGATGGAATACAAATATACAAATCGTTGTTTTGTATAATATATATATATATACCGTTACACCAGTCTCAGGATCTGAACTCGAGAACAGTTTGGATGACCTAGGATATCCCAACTGTTCTGATACTTTGCTTTCATCTTTCAGAAGACTTACTGGACATAATAGAATACAGAACGTAGCTTTGTATAATGAAAGAAGTTACCGCTACACCCGTAGACTTCTGGATCAGTTTTGATGACCTAGGATATCCCGACTGATCTAATACTGTCTTTTCAACTTTGAGAAGACTTTATGGACATGGTGGAAAACAAATCGTAGCTTTGTATAATGAAAGAAGGTACTTTTACTCCCGTACACTTCAGGATCTATACTCAAAAATAATTTGGATGACCTAGAATATCCCGACTTAACTGATGCTGTCTTCTGAACTTTTAGAAGACATATTGGACATGATGGAATACAAATCGTAACTTTGTATAGTGAAAGAAGTTACCGTTACACCTGTAGACTTTTGGATCTAAACAAGAACAGTTTGGATTACCTAGGATATGATGAAATACAAATCGTTGCTTTGTATAATGAATAAAGTTACCGTTACACCCGTAGACTTCAGGATTTGAACTCAAGGACAGTTTGGATGACCAAGGATATCCCAACTGTTCTGATAATGTCTTTTGAACTTTCAGATGACTTACCGGCCATGATAGATTACAAATCATAACTTTGTATAATGAAAGAAGTTACCGTTACACCCGTAGACTTTAGAATCTAAACTCAAGAACAGTTTGGATGACCTAGGATATCCCGACTGATCTAATACTGTCTTTGAAATTTCAGAAGACTTCATGGGCATGATGGAATAGAAATCGTAGCTTTGCATAATGAAAGAAGTAACTCAAAATTATAATTTTCCTACGCTGAAGTAGTCTATTTATAAGGTACCTAAAACATCTCAAAATGCATAGGATTCACACTACATGGAATGTGTCTAAAACAATCGAGTGCCAACAAATATCCTTTGTTTGGGTGGCTAGCTCATTTCTTTTCTGCCACTCTGAGCAACTCACCTGTGGCATAACAACCACTGCAAATGGCGGGTGGATGGGATTCTAGGAATTCTGATCTATGTGTACAGAACAGTCAACAGAGCAGCTTTTCACTCGAAATAGCAACGTGTTTGAATTTCAATTCAATTTTGCATTTTCACTGCCAAATATACCTACCGTGCTTTTGAATGGGTTGGCCACTTGAGCGTTTTGCTTTTTTCGCTGCTGCTTTTCTCCCAACCAAACGGTGTGTGTGGGTGGCAGGAACCCAGTTCGTTTCTTCACCCCATTCAAGCTTGTTGAACGAGATGAACTTTTGGCTTATACAGCCATAGCACGGGCGGCGGCGTTCTTTTGTTTACGGGCGAGAGATGATACCTTCCTGTACGGGGAAGTTGCTGCAACAGTTAGGTATCCTGCACCTGGCCGGGATGGATGGACACAAAACGGATTGTGGCAATAAGCACTTTGCTCAGGGAAGTTCGGACGGTTTTTGTATAGTTTTTGCTCATTTCCGCCTTTGCCACTTATACCTGTGGCGTAGGGGAATGTGGGGTAAATCTATCACGATTGTAAATAGTTTGAAATGGATAACTACAATTGAGCCAATGATGATTGCTCTCTTTAGCGTCAACTGGAACAAAACCAGAAAAGGTACGCATTAGACGCATCTTGTAAAGTCGGTGGCGTAAATTACAAACATGATACCCATAACCCATTAAGTACAAAGTTCATTGCCAGACAACCAGTAATCGTATAAGATGTTGCATAAGATGATAAAGTGGGGATGGAAACATAAGGCTGAATTTCAAAAGGCTGAAAACATGGCTAATTCCAAAACTTGAAATATGCATAATAATGAACTCTATAGAATCTGAGCTAAGGGTTTAATGATTTAAAAGATGGTATTACACAAGGTATTATATTTTCCGGAGTACTGTTCCCCGGAGTGGCATTTGCCGAAATGTCGTTCCCGTTGGTGCTGTGTCATTATGCCGAAGGATATCAGGCCTCAAATGCCACTAAGGCGAATGGGTTATAATGATTTTAATGCAAAGGAGGTATACTAGGCAGCCTAGTTGAATGGTTAAATTATGATCTATGCATTTACCTCGAAAGAACAGCCTTTCTAAAAAAGCGGCAAAAAACTCTGATTGAAAAGTAAGTATTGTGGCCGCAAATAGTACAGTATAACGACCAAGCGGAAAGGTTTGATGATAATATCTGCATACTAATAACTCTCCCGGGAGTGATTTTTCCTTCTTTTAAAAATAGGTTGTTCTTTTGAGGTATTTGCATAAATTCAGTGTTGCCATTCTTACCAATGTGTAAAATGCAGCGAGCTTTTGCGTGCGCATATTCCTTAAAAACGATTCATCGGAGATTTCCCCTTCTTTTGAACATATGCTGTTCTTACTGTGTTTGAATGTTATATTTAGCTGCATCTTTTTTTTTATCAAAGGTTTTCCTTCTTTTAAAATGTTGGAAGAACCATAATTTAAGTTCAGGTGTTGAAGCTGCTTACTTTTTATCAGATGTTTCTCCTTCGTATAAAATAGGCTATTCTTTCAATCAGTATTGTATTCGAACAGAACGTGAGCCAAAAATGAACTGAACACTTTAAATTTTGTGGTCGACAAAGCATTGAACTTGCCTGTCAGAGCTTTTGCTGCTTAAGAGCGCCCGCTCGGTTCCCATTCGACTCTCAGTTCACATGCGCTTATCTTCATCATTAAATCCTATGTGTCTTCTTTCCTAGGACTAGAACCATGTGCCGCATCTACATGTTTGGACGTTATTATGTTATGTCACAGGAAAATGCATGATAGATCCTTTGGTATGACATTAGGGGGATTCACTTAACAGCGTAAACTGATTAAACTGATTGAACGTCGCGATCATCAAGGCAATCTTTGATTATTTCATTCACAAAATCATGAAACATTTCAAATAAGCAGAAAATCATGGCTTACGCAGCAATTTAATCTGTTTAGTGAGTACCCCTATTGTGTTCTCGGATATTGAAATACAGCTCCAGGAATTTAGGTTTTTCGAAACACACGATGGTCGGACTGGTTCACTCTTCAATAAAAGGAGATTGAATTAGCAGCCCAAAAGATTGCCAAAATTGAAGAGTGAAATGGCGCAAATATGACCATTTTAGTATCACAGATACCAGGGTAACACGTTAGTCAGCATGCTACAGGTTCAGTCCTTTCCAGTTCATTCCGCGTTCAATTTGCATGTTCAAATATATTTGATCGCAGTGTGCCGAGTATGAACTTCAATGCAAATTGAACGCGTTCACACTGCAGTGCTGCAATTCGGTTCTGAATTCTTATGCGCACAACATTGGGGGAAATAGTTTCTGTCGATATGTGATGCTAATAAACCTGTTTAGTCAACCGGAGTTCCTTGAGAAACTTAATCAGGAATGGCCAACTGATGGACCGACGATCAGACTCTATTGGTTTAGGCAATTTTATGATTTTCGATAATTCATGCCAAGAACTCCGATACTGTATTGTATTAAATCATATGGTTGGAAATCCGGATTTTCCAAAACCCATGTTGACCGGACTGGTACGCTCAGATATGGTTCCAATAGCAAAAGAATTTCTGAATCTAATGAACTCAAAATGTTTGAAATCTGTGGAAACATGGTGGAGGTATGGCCATTTCAGTTTCGCGGATTTCGCTAGTGTTCAATTTAGAGCTCGCACGCGTTATAAATTTAGAACTGTACAAAGTTCAAATATTTATGAGCAACAGTTAGGTACAATAGTTTTTGCCTCAACTACCGCTTATTACCCGAATCACCCGAACAATTGTTTACATCTAAGACTCATTCAACCTAGTTTCCGAGTTGACACACACAATACATCAAATGAGTGGAAATAAATTGTTGGCGAAATGCTTTGTCAATTTGAGCTAAAACAGTTTAGTATTAGCGGGGTATTGGCCGATATGATACTGAAGAAAGTACAATAACATAGACATTATGATACCGAAATCCATAAGATTATGTTCCACTTGAATGTCTGTTCATCAGTTAGAGTTAGCTCACGTGACCAGATGTCCATTCGATGAATAGTCAAATCGATTGAATGTCATATACTTCCTCTTCCGTAAAATGGGTTCTGACCAAATGACCGTTTGACCAAATGTACTTTCGAGCAAAGATTCTTTTGTTTCCTATGATCATTTTCAAGTCGAGTCAAATGTTTATCAAAGACCAATAGATTAGTCATAAATGTCCAAAATGTCATTTCATTCGATTCTCTACAACTTTCAAAACTTTTCAACATGTTGATATCTTTCAGCCTTTTGATATATTTCAGCCTTTTGAAGCTTTCAGCCTTATGTGTTTCAGCCTTTTGTTCATTCAGCCTTATGTGATTCAGCCTTTTGTACGTAACCTATAAAGTGAAAGCCATATGCGTGCATGCCTCCATTTAGGCGCATGTAAAATGTACGCATATCGTCTCCACTTTAACATGTTATTCAACATCTCTTACGGTTACTGGTTTACTGGGTTTCTGCCAAAAACCATACCATATCTATAAGCAGTCGACAATCCACGTCTCGATGTTATACATCTCGATACATCTCCCTATCTCGATAGTTTGATCGGTCTCTCTACATGTCAATATCTCCGTATCTCAATGCGATCTCATTCTAGATTTTCTCTCTATATGTCGATATGCCCATTTTTACAGGTTGCTAGACCCCAAAGACGTTCTCTGCACGTAGAGTCCATGCTTCGTGCCCATAGAGGACTACCGGTCTAATCAGCGTTTTGTAGATAGGTAACTTCGTGTGACGGCGAACTTTGTTTGATAGCAGAGTTCTGCGGAGTCCAAAGTAAGCTCGATTTCC
>NC_085136.1:49351927-49564427 GCF_035046485.1 Aedes albopictus
ATTCGTTTTTCGGCTACTTTTGCTGCTGAAAACCGTTGGAATTTTGAACACATCGATCGCTGGTTCCTAGAGCTCGAATCCTACTAATTATGGTATAGTGATCTGAGTCGATGTTAGGACCCCTAAAAGTTCTAACATTAATGACGTCCGAGAAATGCCGATTTGGTTGCAAACTTCGCCGTTTATGTGTCTCCAGGTGTGCTTGCGGATATGTTTGTGTGCAAAGTAGGTGCAGTAAAGTTGACTAATCTCAGGCCGTCGTCGTTAGTGACAGAATGAAGGCTCTCCGCACCGGTGATTTGACGGAAAAAGCCCTCTCTTCTAGCCTCCGCGTTGGCGTCACCGATGAAAATTTTTGTGTGGTGTTCTGGATATTCTCCAAGGGTCTTGTCAAGACAAACGCATCCTTCACGTCTTCGGTTTTGTCCTCTGTCAGCGCAATAGCTAAAGAATTTGCCTCGAATCCTCAATACGTAGATCCGCTCGTTCATCGACTTCCATCTCATAACTCGCTTCATCTATTTCTCGATCACTTCCTGAATAGCAGCCACGCACACACCAACTTCCTGCAATCCACGAGCCAAAAGGCTCACCAATCCAGATTCATTTAACCTTCCGCAACTCGCGTGGTTGGCCACCACCGCCAGCACCACGCCAATTCTGAGTACAAAAAGCGAGAGTTTTTCAACGTATTGTACAAAGTACAACAGCGCGGTCACTCGAGGGTTAAGGTTCTGACGTTCCAGGTACCGAGTTTCCAATCATAGTTCTTATTTCGTTGCCGGGTCGGTTCCCAAGAATATCGTTCGCATTCTCTTTTTTCTAACTTCGTGGGTTCAATGGGACGCAAGGGCATTTCAGGGGTCTCAGGAGTGTCCAAGGTGGTTTCAGTGGCGTTTCCGGGTATCTCAGAAGGATACAGAGGCTTTACACGGAGTTCCATAAGATTTTAGGGACGTTTAAAAAGGTCTTAGAGGCGTTTGATGGACTTCAAGGGAGTTTTTAGGGGTTTTAAGCAAGTACAAGGAAGTTTAATGAAAGATTCAGGAGAATTTTAGAGAATCTAAAGATAATTGGCGGGGTTTCAGGAGGTCTTAATAGGATTTACGAAGGCTTCAGGGATGTTCCAATGGGTGCCATGCCAGGAGATTTCAGGGGGTCTCAAGAGCATTTAAGGTGAGGTCTTTCTCGAGAATAAAGTCACCTCATTTAAGGCATTGCTTTTATTATGTACCCTCTTTATGTCCTGTCTTAGCCCTCCTAATATGTTAGGTTTTATGCACCACAATGACGTACTATACGATCAGCGTGCCCATAATGGTCACATTGAACCCAAATCCTACTAGTCATCTCTAGTCCATAGCATTAAAAGTGTATTGGATAAATACATACATTCAATAGCATATACTTTTTTTTTTAACTTTCAGCTTTATTTTAATCATTAGGCATAATTAGGTATAATTTATGTGGGAACGTAGTGAAGGTTTCCACATAAATTATGCCTAGGCCTAAACGGAAGTGGTCAAGGAGGTCGTGGGTGAGATAATCGTGACAAATCGACCCACCCAGGATTGCTGCCTGATCTCGCAACAAACAATCCATCCAAAATTGACAGGTGGGCTCAATTTCATCCTATCAAGCCTCCAGACATACGACACCACGCCACCACCTACAGCACAGGAAGAAGCCAAGTGGGCCAGAACAAATTTCCATCGGGCTTATTTGCGACTTAGTGGCGAAACTTTTTGCGGAACCAACCACAGGCAGCGTTGTTCGCAACAACTTCTTGATAAAGAAGATACCCGATCCGGACAGCAATCAACCGGTCGAATTCATCACGTTTCTGGTGGGAAGGGACGTAGAAGGTACGACGGAGCTTTGAGGTGGAATCGATTGAGCAAAATATGATAAATTTGCTGTCATCGTCGTTCGTCGTTTCTTTTGAGAAGTTTCATCATTAATTATCAGTCGGTGCCAGACGAAAATGAACCGTCTTAGTCGTCGTCGAAGGGCACAGCATTACCTCTAGTCGAGCCGAGCATCAGGATAATCAGGTTGAAATATTACCAACACCAACGACGTCCAACACTGACTGACTGTTTTCCTCCTCATCGCATCACGAAACGGTAGGCTGAACGTGAGCCCGTCCGTGACAAGGCGACGAAATGGGCGCGCAAAATATCTACATAACTTAATCGGTTCCGTTACGGGTGATGAATAATGATGTTTTAAATTTGACAAGCTTTCGTTTCAAACGGGCAACAACTTTTGCATCTAAGGGAAATCTCTGTTCGGCTGGGTTTGACGGATAGTAGTCTCGTTGAAGGATCATTAAGTAACCGGGCTTGAAGAATCATGATTGTGCGTCAATCAAACAAGGCAATGAGTAACATTCCCATCCTGTTCAAAATGCTTCTCTCGTTTCGATTTATGGTGGATGTTAATGTTAAAATAGTGATGAGCAAACTGCACTCAAAATTCCCCATGATATACAATGTACGGTACCGACGGACGCCTCTATACGAATCGAGCAACCGAATATCATCATTGCATACGCACAGAGCGTCGAACCAATGTTGCCAATGTCGACAGAAATAGACGAAAGCCATAGCTTGCTTTGCAATTAAATGTCGGAAATTCTTCAAATCAGTAAAATACATGCTATGTACTGCCGGAATAACTCACAAACGGATAAAGAACCAACATTCTTCAACCCACAAAAGTGAATAGATGTTTGAGCAACATATTACAGTACATCAGCATCATCATCATCATCATCATCATCCTTCATCGTGTGTTCTAGTTAGTGGGAAATTCTGTTATGGGCTGTGGGAGGGACGAAATGGATTCCCGGTTCCTACTGCCTTTGTGGAAGCCCAGCAGCTTCATACATATAGTTCCTCACGACGACGGCTTCATCCATCAACTTGCCTATATTTACTCAGTGAATGACTTTACTGCCCCCGGCCGCCCTCCATTTTCCCCCCAAAAGCAATAATCCATTTTGTTACACTCGCCCCCCTCTCCCCACCTCATCGCAGTTCGAATGATAAAAGAAGAACAGATCTCTGAATGTGGCTCCAGTCAGTGTTCTCCATTGTGTAAGTTACTCGGAGGAGTCTGGTGGCTGCGGCCCGGCACGGCACGGCGCATTCCTTCCCACTTTCCCGGGCATCTCCAGCCGGGATGAAATTTATCTCCAGCTATGTTGGCATAAAATTTTATGAATCTCATAACGTAGAATCAATTGATATCAAAATTCCCATCTCGATTCAGCCGGGTCGCGTCGCCTCGCCGAGGCCAAGGAATATGAAGAGCGACCTAAGCGAAAACAATTTCAATCGGATGATGATGCTGTGACCGAGCTGGGCTGGACTGAGCTCGTCTGTAGCAAGGTTACAATCGGGACCGCACCATATTTCGATTCGCTTCATGTAATCCGAATGTCACCGGGCCGGTGTGGCGGACGATGGTTCTGTGTGTCGCCTAGACTTCTCTGTGGACCACAGGCTGGCTGAGGATCAGGGGATGGGGGCTTCCAAAACTATGTTTGTTCCGCCTAATGATGTAGAACGTCGTACGGGTTCATTCATTGAAATTCGGGGTAAAATTAGATCAGGAACATGAATGCAGGCCAAGCACAAATTCTAGGTTACAGTAGTTGGAAGCGGAACAAATATTTTGAAAGTGCTGGTATGAATCGCTATGGAGATTGCACAAAAGTTAAAATAAAATTTAAGAAATCAAACGGGACAAATAATTTGTTAGATGCAATCCTGAACAGTGACATTTACAAAATGAAATGAAAATTCAAATCGGTACCCGAACAGGAATGAATAACTAACACATAACTACAGCATACCAAAGTCAGGTATCATAGGGTAATTTTCCAATTGTTGCACGGCTAAAAATTCGCCAATTGTTGCACACCTCATAAGAACAACATGGAGTGTGCAACAATAGGCGAGTATTGGTCGGTTATCCAGGAATTGAAAATAACTTATTTTGGTATTTTGTAGGTATTAGTAAAATACCTCAACGAGTTACAGTAAGGACCCGATTTTGTCAGCCCCATTTAGCGACGAACTTTTTGCTCTCATTATCTTAGCGTCAAACTTTGGTCAATTTATTTAAGTTCATCATCAAGCTACTGCTGAAAGACAAATCATAGAGGGATTAAGAATTTGAAAAACTGTTTAGATTTTTGAAGAGAGCAAAAAGTGTGTTCCAGAAAGGGGCTGACAAAATCGGGTCACTTATGTATTGGTTTGGTGTTGAGGACTGCTTGAGGTATTATTCAATTATGAAAAAATAGCTATTTGTATGGAAAACTCGCCGATTACACTAGTTTACAAAATAAAACGAAAGCCGTGAACTTCTGTCAAGGACCAAAATTTTTGAAGCATAATTTAGCGCTGATTTCGAAACCGTGCTTCAAAAAATTTAAAGTAGAACAGTTTTTGAGTTTTAGCTCAATATCGAGTTTTACAACTTTTTAAAATATGGAATTTAATAAAATTCAAATATCTTGCGTTTTGTTCAACCAATTTTAAATCTTTTTCCATAAATTAAAAGCTGAATATAATACCTTTCGATCATCTGAAAGCAGGTTTTGCGTCAGATTGATGAAATTCAAAATATTGGTGAGTTTTGGGGACGATCTCCTTAAATTTTAGCAAAATTTTCTAAAATATTTGAAGAAATGTATTTTTTTCAATAAGAAAAAAACAATTTAAAAATTCTTTCTCAACGTTTATTTGACATATCATATGTAAGCGAGTTGCAGTAAAAAATTCAGCTCAATCGGAGCATTGATTACGGAGAATGAGATGTGTGAAGTGAGCGACATTGCTTAAAAATGGAACAAAAATCGATTTCATATCATCAACCTTGTATGGAAAGTCGAAAAAATTTCCGCTCTACTGTAATTTTTTTCCTTTGCGTTTTCGAACTCAGGGCATGATTCTACACCATAAACGATCATCAGCTTACCGAGTTCAAAAATGCTGTAAACTAGTGTTATTATTTTGGTATTGCCATACCTGATGTCATTACCCGATCAGAAAGGCATAACTTAATTATATCAACGGTTGATATCTCTATCAAGGTTTGTTATATATAGATATATTTGTTGGAATCGGTACGAAAACTATTTATTATTATTTCAAGGTTTAAACAAAGTCAGTTACAATAAATGAATATGTGATTTGATCATCATTACATCAACATTATAATAAACTCAGTAATAATTTTTAAAATGGAATTTGTAACTAATCAATATTTTTTGGTAGTGTTTAGTACGTAAATTAACCGCTGTATGGCGCCATTGTGTTTAGAAAATACACAATTGTTGATATCCTTTATTATATGAACTACCAAAAAAGCTCATGTCTACATCAAATTTGTACAGAAAGCTTGTGACTTTGGAAGGTGGAAAATGAGGTAAGCAACTCCACCATTACGTGATGATATTGGGTAATTTTAAATGTTTCTTATCATGATCCACATCACCTGCACAGTTCGTATGTTCAGCAAAGTTGTTCAGATTCTTGAAATTCACGAATGGTGTACAATTGTATGCAAAATTTCACTACTATGAGATGTTTGATATGATAAATCTCATTATTCTGCTGTCCTAGGAAGTTCGGATCATCACTCATCAGCGAAGTTGTCGAGAAGTCCTAGGCTCTGAATTGGAAAATGTTATATGTAATTGAACTGCGGCGTTTACATTTGTTTACAGGATTTTGTACATGTCTTACAGGTTGAATGTTTATTATGGATGACCACGGAGTACTTTCAGGGAATATTTCTAGGGATATTAAAAGTATTTCTATTATAGGTCTTCTAGGGAGCTCACTAGAAGTTCTTCCAGAGATCTCTCTGAGAGTTTCCATAAGAAATTCCTCCACGTATTCTTCCAGGTAATCCTCCAAGGAATTCTTCAACAATTCCTCCATGACTTTTTTCATGACCTCCTCTTTAAATTCTTCAAAGAACTTTGCCCCAAAGATTTGTTGGAAGATTAGTTCATATACATGTTGAGATCCCAAGTAAACCACTCCTATGAACCATCATCTCTGATCATAGAACACGAAAACACATTCCAATTCACCAATTATATTTCACCGACCAGATTACGTCACTTTTGATCTGTCGGAGCTCTCAACTTAAATTATTTATGTATATGAATTCAATTGTACAGTATACAGATCATTCATGATAGAGATTTCCCGCAAGGTTTAACTTAAGTTGAAAATCCAACATACATTTCCTTCCTTGAGAATTTCTTCAGAGAATCCAAAAGGGAGATTCTTCAAGACATTCTTAGCAAATTACTTCAGCCTATGGCATCACAAATTCCTTAAAGGATTCTCCATCAGGGAAAATCCTTCAGAAATTCTGAAGGATCTCAGTAATTAAATAAGTTCTAGTTTTAAAGTTAAACTTTTCAATCCAATTCTTTCTCAGAAGAAATTTCTCAGAAATTTCTTAGTATGTGGTCACTCAGTCTCTGTTGTAAATATCACTACAATTAACTACAGCTTTTTTCCGCATAGATAATCTGTGTATGCATATCTGCCGATCAAAATAGTTATGTACTGGCAAATGAAGTGTAGTTGTTGTGTTAAAGTTAATAAAATATTCAGTTCAACAGCGAAACGAAGTGTTTTGATATCCCTTTGGATTTCCTGAACGCTCTGTGTTCGAAAACAAATTACTCCAAGTATTTATCAAAAGATTTCTTTACAAATTTTATCGACAATTATACCAATGACTCATTATGGAAATGCATTTTTCTATCCTTTTAAAAAATCTCGCATAAATTCCTCCAAGGGAATATTCTTGAAAGAATTTGCGGTGGATATTCCTACCGAAACATTCACCACTTAAGCGCCATAATACTACTGAACAACTTTGCAGAAGGAAAATCATTAATTAATAAAAATGAAATAAACATGCCGAAAAACACTTTAAACATTTAAATCAACGCTGGCGCAACTAGTGCTTAGTTACACACTTTTTACTATTTGAAAGTCATTAGCTATCTGTTCAACTTAGTTAATAACACGAAGATATAATTGCTATCAACTGTATTAAAAACAGTTTCGTGTGACGTCCATTCTCGTAGGTACAGCAATGTAGGCTCCAGCTCCGAAGTAGTGAACGCTGGCTCTAGTGCACAACGAGCGCACACGACATTTAAGCTGAGGGACTAAATGGGCTGTAGTAACGGATTTATGTATGTATACTATGTGGAGAAGTTTTTGGATGCCAGTAACTTTTTACAAAAAATAAAATTTCACTCTAAAAATTGATAATCCAAAAATGAGTTAATTTTTACACTACTTAATTTTTACCCAATATATGAGTATTGTGTTGTTCTTTGCTGTGCATGCATCACTCCTGTAGGGGTGAGTATGGCAGTATAATCGATCGCGTTCGCTATTGTCTCGAGTGAAAATCAAAACAATAGATGCGCGGGTGTTTAGTACAGTGGTTTTTCGATTTTGTCACGGTTCTATTTAATCACGCTCCATTATATCACTCTCGATTCTAGCACGGTATTTTTTTCGATTTTATCACGCTATGATAATTGATAGAAATATTTCCAAATACATAAATATTCCAAACTAGATAGGGCATATGAATTGTCATAAGTATGCTACATTTGCACATTAGTAGGGTTCGCGCACCAGTTTTGGTCAATCTAAGAGAAATCATTCCTGAAAAAATGACGAATTACCCAATTAAAACTAACAATATGTCATTATGAAAGGTTTCAATATGTATTATGGCCAAAACTTATGCTTCTACCCTAACTGGTTTCGATGACAAAGGTGATAAGGAATTACAGACCGGGTGTTGAACTCGATTATCTAGAATCGCATTCTAAAACATCTTAAATATTTACCAAACAAACGAAAAGCTGTATAAAACTGCAATTTTAACACATTTTAATCAAAGTTGCTTTGACAAAATTCAAGCTTTAAATGGAATTCCGTTCGCAACTTTATATAAAGTTTAGGAAGATTCCTAGCATAAAAAAAAAACCAAAAATGTTCGTCACAATAGACCATTAAAATCACTTAAACGGCTGTTACGAAATAATCAATGATCAATTGCTACCATGCAAATACCGATAGCACGGATGTCATAACTTTAATAATACTCAATATTTAAAATGCTACACACTCAATCCTGAATTGCCTGTTCAGCACTTTTTTGACGAAAATAGAACAGCAGAACTATTTCGGTAGCTTCGGTAATCGATTTTACTGAGGCTCAGTACACCAACTGTCAAAACCAAGTGCAAAAGGTAAACAATACAGAATAGCTGTACTCAGCTGTTCTGTTTTTGTCAATTTACCGAACACGGTATTCCAAAAAAGTGTGTACACATTTCTTGCTCACTCAAGGAAACTTTGAGTGCCATTTCAGACTTCATACGTTCCATTTCATGTGGCTCCATTTTGTCTCACTAGTTAGTTGGGGCGTTGAGGGGATATCTTGACACTGCTCTACAATGCAGCCTAAATACAGTCTAGGATGACTTCTTGATCTTTAACCCTAAAAGGGATACCTTCATGGCCTCAGTTTCGTCACCTCGCTGAGTGTGTTCCATCAAAGACGAGCTCTGAAAGGCGCCTGGGGTCCAAATGGACCCCAGGTATCCCTTTTAGGGTTAATGACGGTTGACTAAATTTATTTTTCAAAATGCTGCCTGAAATTTTCAATTTCCATTGCGTGGTTTGATGTTTCGTTCGTTTTATATTTGTTTTTTTTTTTTTGTATTTAGGTGTATTTTGAGCAATAAAAACACTCGCAAAAAATATGTTTCAATTTTATCACGCTCCAGTATATCACGCGATTATTTTTTTCATTCGTGATATAATCGAAAAAGTACTGTATTCAGTAATGTGTTGTTCTTTGCTGTGCATGCATTCGCTATTTTCAACATCCTTTCATCTATTGGAAGATGCTTCAGTTCTGGGCTCTTTCTAAGTTGATGAAGGGATTTATAAATGCTTGCAAGGACTTGGCCAGGTGTGTGGAGCTGAGTGAATCTATGACATTGTAGATAGTAGCGACATCAGCAATGTCAATGGAAATATTCAACTTTGCAACTCCATCCAAGATTTGTGCAAGTATTCATGCTATGCTATGCTATGCTATGCTACTTAATTTTTACCCAATATATTTATAACTGCTTTATAACAACATGTGATATAATTTGATTGATTTTTATATCTCACTAGCTGTCCCGGCAAACGTCATACTGCCTCTGCCTACTGTGATTTTTGTCATGCAGCTCCATAGGGACGTCCCCGGCGAAGTCATCTGTATGGGAGCCCCCCGTTCCAGAGACCGGAGAGGTCCCGCACCAAGCTAAAAACCTTTCCCGGCCCCAAAAATACTCACATACAAAATTTCACACCGATCGGTCCAGTAGTTTTCGAATCCATAGCGGTCAGACAGACAGACAGACAGACAGACAGACAGACAGACAGACAGACAGACAGACAGACAGACAGACAGAAATTCATTTATATATATATATATCTATATCTATTTGCTATTGATTGCAGTCCGCAGAAGGCCAAAAATTCCCTCTGAACCAAGCTTGATAATCCTTCTCAAAATCAAAAGAGTTTTGTAACATACTCTAGAGCGGTGATTTACTTCTGCCACGTCGCTAGGGAATCTGAAAAAGTTGATGATTTCGGGTGGAGGAGTGCGTTTTTTGCCTCGAGAGTCTTTCTCTGTATGAGAGAAGAACTTGCGAGAGCTGTTTGAGTGTGAGTGGACGTGAGAAACACAACAAGCAACTGTAAGTGTTGGATGAACTCCACGTTGCGCAACGAGCTCGTGCTCGGTGCTGTTGCGGGTTTGCGTTGTGATTTCTGAGTTTTATTTTCACTCCTCTGAAAATCGACGGAACCGCTTCCTTTTTTTCTCGCAAGAGAGTTTCTGTCAAGCCTGCTCCGAAGCACATTAAATGTTAACTCTTTTATGCCACTCGCTGATTCACTCATTGCCTCTTGTAGTCGGATAAAACATGATCAAAAAAAAAAAAAAAAAATAAATGGAAGAATTGGAAAAGCCTGCATATTTCGCGAAATTCCGCCAAATGAACTTCTCTCACCGTACACAAGCTCGAAACGGTGACGGACGCTACTATGCGAACGAAAATTAGTCGCTCACTGTTTACTTTTTGCAACGAAAACCGCAGTTAAAAACAAACAGCAAAACTAGCCTAGAAATCCTCGAAGAAGACGACATATACGTCGAAACGTCGGAACGTCGATGCAATGGCTTTAACGCTGCTGACTTAAAGTCTGAGAGAGCCAAAAACCTTCCAAAAACAACGATTTCAGTGGAAAGCATTCACTAAATACTATTTTCTAAGAGAAAATTAAACTTTTGTATAGGAGTTCTGGCAACCAAACGCTTGAACGCTTTTTAAAGCTAGCTCATCGTAATGACGACCGATTCTCGCCAATTGTTGAACGGTTCACTCCGGTAGTCAAAATTTTAAATAATCAGTCACAAATTTATCAAATTTTAATTTCATGGAAGTTTCGCAAGGGCTTCGAAGGGATCCACATAAGTTTCTGATGGGGGTTTCAGGGATGCTTCAAATGAGTTTCAAACCGTATCGAAGCTTTCCAGAATCTTTCAGAAGGGTTCCGGACGGATTTCTTGGGGCTTCAGGGGGAGCTAGAGGGCTTTTAAAGAAGTTCCAGTGGACTATCAGAGGAGTTCCGGGGCATTTCAGAGTTACTGGAGATATCTGAGATACATCCCTTGGTACGCCATAGAAATCCACAGGGGGTTCCCATGGAACGTATCTGAAACACCATGCAACGTACCTGAAATCCCCGGAAGCCCCTCAAACAGTCCTGGAAAGCTCCTGGAACGTTCATTAAATATCCTGAGAATACATCACTGTACTTGGGGGTTTTCGGCCTTGCAGTCTCCGGTGCAGTCAAAACGACATATATTTTCGATGCCCGACGTTTCGATGGACTATGTCATCTTTCTCAAGGGCTAGAAATATCCTTGAGAAAGATGGAATAGTCCATCGAAACGTCGGGCATCGAAAATATATGTCGTTTTGACTGCACCGGAGACTGCAAGGCCGAAAACCCTCAAGTACAAAATTATCAGTCGAAAGCATCCACAAGATTACATCACTGTAGTGCCTATGAAACCCCCGGAAATGCCATGGAACGCGCTAGAATACCTTTATTTTGAACTTCTGACTAGACCCCCTAGAATACCTTTGCTTCTGAAATCACATTAAACTTCATGGAATACCTCTGGAGCTCGCCCGAGACCCCATGAGATCCCCTGAATGCTTCAGAAATCCTCTGAGATTCCCTGGAACGTTTGGAACACCCATGCAATCTCTGAAACCCCATGGTTCGTGGATGCAACCTCCTGAGATCATCTGGAACGCCCATGAAACGCGCCTGGACCTCATTGAGCATGCATTATTTAAGTTAAATTTATTATTGGATATTCTGAAATTGTTCAACATTTGGATAGTGATCAACAATTGGCGAATCACCCTACTTCTGGTTGTTAAGAAGTTGTCTTATGTTCTCTTATGTCTTTTTTATGGTCAAATTATTTGTAGAATAACAGTCACGATGAGGTCAGCAATTTATACAGTTGCCTCTAGAACTTTCATGGGAAAATCAGAGCCAGACTTTGAATTTTAGCGCCCCTATACTGGTACTGAAGAAATCCTTGAGGAGTTCCGGGAGATATTTCTGGGAAAATATGGATATTCTTAGAAAATATCCAGGAGATGATCAATCAATTTCTGATCGAATTGATGAAGAAATCTCTGAAGAATTTCGTGAAAATACTAGATCAAATATCTGAGTGAATCTAAGGAATTTTGTTGAAGAAATCAATGGAGGATTTTTTGAAGATGTTCATTAATTAACACCTGAGGAAACTCCATGGGAAATCCCTGGTGGGATTCCAAGACCTAAAGAAATTACTGCAGATATTTTTGGACGAAATGGATTAACACCCATAAACATTCCAAGTAAAATCGCCTAAAAGTATCTTAAGGAATTCATGTAGACATTTCAAGCACATATTACTGGAAATGAATTCATGACAGAATCAGAAGAGAAATTTCTAACGAATTTGTGGGAAAATACATGGAGGAACATCCGAAGCTATTCATGACGGAATCTCTGTATAAATTTCTATTGGAATTCCTGGAAGAATGTTTGCTTGAACCACTACAAGAAGGCCCTGGAGGAATCCCTAAACTAAACCCTAGAGACGGCCCTTCGGAAGTTTTCAATGAAATCCAAGTGGATTCCTCGGAGAAACACCTGTGTGAATTCCTGGAAAAAATCTCTGGAAGAATACCTGCAGAAACCGCTAGAGGAATTCCCAAATCTTTGAAAAAAAAAACTCTGAAAAAAGTCGGATAAAATTCTTATTAACAAATTCCTATATGATTTTCTAAACTACCTGAACTAATAGACAAAGGAATCCATTTAAGGCTTTTTCAATCAACCCCAGAAGCAATTTTAGCAGAAATTTTATGGATGATTTTCTCCATGAATCACTGAGAGAGCCTGTGGAGGAATTTGAGAGACGCATTTCTTGGAGATTTTCTAAAAGAAGAAGAATTGCAATGAAAACTTTGGAGAAAGTTATGAAATATATCTAACATTCAAATTTTCTAAAGGAATCCAAATTGGGGAATTTTTGAATAAATGCATGGATAACTTCTCAAGAGAATCCCCACAGAGATTCCTGAAAGAATGCATAGATGAATTTCTGAGGAATACCTTCGTCTTCTTCCTCTTTATGGCTCTACGGCTCCACTGGGACTTGGCCTGCCTCGCTTTAACTTAGTATTCTTTGTGCACTTCCACAGTTATTAATTGAAGGGCTTTCTTTGCCTACCATTGCATGAATTTGTATATTGTGAGGCAAGTACAATGATACACTATGCCCAGGGAGTCGAGAAAATTTTCCCGACCGAAACGGGAATCGAACCCGCCGTCTCCGGATCGGCGATCCATATCCTTAACTACTAGGCTAACAGGAGGAATACCATGGAATGTTTTTAGAAGGCATAGTTTGAGAAATCTCTGGGGGGATCTTTTGAAGGTTATTCTGGGGAAATTGATGAACCAATCTCTAGTGTAATTGATAGCCGTAGAGATAGTAAACTCAAAAACGGGGAGCACTGAAAGAAAAAAAAATACGTGCTGAAAATTGGATAACCACAATAGTTGAGCCCGCACCCCTTAGTCTCTGGAGTGATTTCTAAAAGAACCCATGGATGAATTTCTGAGGAATTCCATGAAATGTTATCTAGAGGAATACTTTAAGAATTTTCTGGGGGAATCTCTAGATGCATTTCAGAAGGGGACTTTGGAGAAATTTCGAAAACAATCCATGCAAGACTTTCATATAGAATCTGAAATCCGAATATTTTAGGTAAATGTCACGGACTACATTCGAAAAATGCTAAATGATATTCACCATAAAAATTTCAAAATTTTAAAAACAATTTTGTTTTGCCACTGCTGTAGCAATTTCATAGACTTCAATTAACATGGTCCATTTTATCGTCAAGGTCATACATGTATGATAACTTTGGCCGCGAAGGCTTAAAGACTTAAATAACTTAAAGAATATCGATGGTAGAATTTTTAAAGAAATTCTAGCTGAAACTTCTGGAGAAAGTTTTGAAGCAATGCCTCAAACGTTATTGAAGACGTTACGGGACGATATCCTTTAAAGTTAATTCTGAATTGAAATCTCTTATAATTTGTAGAAAAAATTTGGAGGATTTTTCTGAAAAAAGAAGCTTCTGTTAGAGATTTAGGAATTTCCGATTTTTTTCAAGAATTTCCGATTTTTGTAGGAATTATTGTATAAACCTTCGAACATACTTTTCTGGAAGTATTGGGAAAATTCTTGTGAATCTCAATCTCGGAAAAAAGTTGGCTAGAACATGTATTAAGATTATGCAAAGAAATTATCTTGAAAACTTTACCAGGAACCATTACATGAAAATGGAAATCTTTATATGTTTCTGTTTAATATGTTTCAATAACTAATTGTTTTTATTTCTCTTTCTTCTTTCAGGTAAAACTCATTGAGTTTCAAATCAGATGATGTAAACGATTCTCTAGGCTATTCCAATAGGTTAGTAAAGACCAGTTTTTTTATTCTATTTATGACCGTGAGTATACGGCTAGGCTGACACCATTATTATCTTCATTCTAATTGAGCTTTTGATTTTTGGGAAATGATTAAATTTAGTGAGACTTCTTGCTTGTAGTTCCTGTACACTACTCTTGTCAATGATTTCGTGGCATTTTTGTAAATCTCCTAAAGTGCTACTAGTTTTTTTAATCAGAGGCAAATTTTTATTCTCAAGTAACATCACCGGACGTCCGAACAACTATTCGACAAATATTATCAACATGACAGTACCGAATCGCGCTCGCAAAACGTGACCCCCATTCAGCAGTCCATTTCAGTTGTCAAACTGTATATTTGTTTCTCCGTGGAACGGATTCTCCCGTCAACACGATAATCCTTCTTTAGCATTCCATCCTCATCATCGGAATCCATTAGCATTACGGTGTTATCTGCTGCTGCTACCGACTGACTGTTCATTCACCGAAGCATAACGATTGCCTCCTTTTGTTTGCACCAGATTTCTCCGGTCATCCTTTTCAAATCCTCTTCCGGAAAAACGGGAAAAATGTGTAATTTTTTACACGGAGAGAAATATGTCTACCGGAATGATGTTCCTCCGATTTCATGATCACTCGAATTCTCTACTTTTAGAAATGTGATCATTCTGATCTGTGGCAGTTAAATTCAAGCAGATCCTCTGAATTTCAAGATAATTATTTTTTCCGTGCATTCGTCTGTTCATTCATTCGAACCGCGAACGACCCAGCAGCAGTATGCACAGCTGTTCAGTCCGGTCATTTTCATATTCTCATCATTTTATGGCGTGCGTCCATCCGCAGTCAGCTCAGCACTCAGTAACGACGACGACGACGACGTGCGTCACCAGCAGCCGCCATCATCGGCCAGAGGGCGGGCCAATTTCCTCTCAAGAAAAATACATTCAAATCAAGATCTAATTTGCAACTTTGCCATTCCGACCGTGACCAGCACCACCAGCACCAGCAACAGCTCGGATGCGCTGGCTTGTTTTGCAACGCCGCTCGTTGCCGATTGAAATTTGGAGATCCTCCAAGGCCGCAGCACTACGCTGGTTGCCCTAGCGCCCTAGCCAACGTCTTGTTGGATTGTTGGAAAACACACGTGACCCCAGGAGACAGCAGGCCATGAATTTCCGTTCTTAGAGAGGTTGCGCTTTCAAGCGGTGAACTCTGACACTCCGACACTGAATGGTTCAACGCTGCGAGCACTTTATTGGAAGTTAGCTCGTTTAATGCAGCAATAAGATACACTGGAAAAAATACTAACAGACAGACAGACAGACAGACAGACAGACAGACAGACAGACAGACAGACAGACAGACAGACAGACAGACAGACAGACAGACAGACAGACAGACAGACAGACAGACAGACAGACAGACAGACAGACAGACAGACAGACAGACAGACAGACAGACAGACAGACAGACAGACAGACAGACAGACAGACAGACAGACAGACAGACAGACAGACAGACAGACAGACAGACAGACAGACAGACAGACAGACAGACAGACAGACAGACAGACAGACAGACAGACAGACAGACAGACAGACAGACAGACAGACAGACAGACAGACAGACAGACAGACAGACAGACAGACAGACAGACAGACAGACAGACAGACAGACAGACAGACAGACAGACAGACAGACAGACAGACAGACAGACAGACAGACAGACAGACAGACAGACAGACAGACAGACAGACAGACAGACAGACAGACAGACAGACAGACAGACAGACAGACAGACAGACAGACAGACAGACAGACAGACAGACAGACAGACAGACAGACAGACAGACAGACAGACAGACAGACAGACAGACAGACAGACAGACAGACAGACAGACAGACAGACAGACAGACAGACAGACAGACAGACAGACAGACAGACAGACAGACAGACAGACAGACAGACAGACAGACAGACAGACAGACAGACAGACAGACAGACAGACAGACAGACAGACAGACAGACAGACAGACAGACAGACAGACAGACAGACAGACAGACAGACAGACAGACAGACAGACAGACAGACAGACAGACAGACAGACAGACAGACAGACAGACAGACAGACAGACAGACAGACAGACAGACAGACAGACAGACAGACAGACAGACAGACAGACAGACAGACAGACAGACAGACAGACAGACAGACAGACAGACAGACAGACAGACAGACAGACAGACAGACAGACAGACAGACAGACAGACAGACAGACAGACAGACAGACAGACAGACAGACAGACAGACAGACAGACAGACAGACAGACAGACAGACAGACAGACAGACAGACAGACAGACAGACAGACAGACAGACAGACAGACAGACAGACAGACAGACAGACAGACAGACAGACAGACAGACAGACAGACAGACAGACAGACAGACAGACAGACAGACAGACAGACAGACAGACAGACAGACAGACAGACAGACAGACAGACAGACAGACAGACAGACAGACAGACAGACAGACAGACAGACAGACAGACAGACAGACAGACAGACAGACAGACAGACAGACAGACAGACAGACAGACAGACAGACAGACAGACAGACAGACAGACAGACAGACAGACAGACAGACAGACAGACAGACAGACAGACAGACAGACAGACAGACAGACAGACAGACAGACAGACAGACAGACAGACAGACAGACAGACAGACAGACAGACAGACAGACAGACAGACAGACAGACAGACAGACAGACAGACAGACAGACAGACAGACAGACAGACAGACAGACAGACAGACAGACAGACAGACAGACAGACAGACAGACAGACAGACAGACAGACAGACAGACAGACAGACAGACAGACAGACAGACAGACAGACAGACAGACAGACAGACAGACAGACAGACAGACAGACAGACAGACAGACAGACAGACAGACAGACAGACAGACAGACAGACAGACAGACAGACAGACAGACAGACAGACAGACAGACAGACAGACAGACAGACAGACAGACAGACAGACAGACAGACAGACAGACAGACAGACAGACAGACAGACAGACAGACAGACAGACAGACAGACAGACAGACAGACAGACAGACAGACAGACAGACAGACAGACAGACAGACAGACAGACAGACAGACAGACAGACAGACAGACAGACAGACAGACAGACAGACAGACAGACAGACAGACAGACAGACAGACAGACAGACAGACAGACAGACAGACAGACAGACAGACAGACAGACAGACAGACAGACAGACAGACAGACAGACAGACAGACAGACAGACAGACAGACAGACAGACAGACAGACAGACAGACAGACAGACAGACAGACAGACAGACAGACAGACAGACAGACAGACAGACAGACAGACAGACAGACAGACAGACAGACAGACAGACAGACAGACAGACAGACAGACAGACAGACAGACAGACAGACAGACAGACAGACAGACAGACAGACAGACAGACAGACAGACAGACAGACAGACAGACAGACAGACAGACAGACAGACAGACAGACAGACAGACAGACAGACAGACAGACAGACAGACAGACAGACAGACAGACAGACAGACAGACAGACAGACAGACAGACAGACAGACAGACAGACAGACAGACAGACAGACAGACAGACAGACAGACAGACAGACAGACAGACAGACAGACAGACAGACAGACAGACAGACAGACAGACAGACAGACAGACAGACAGACAGACAGACAGACAGACAGACAGACAGACAGACAGACAGACAGACAGACAGACAGACAGACAGACAGACAGACAGACAGACAGACAGACAGACAGACAGACAGACAGACAGACAGACAGACAGACAGACAGACAGACAGACAGACAGACAGACAGACAGACAGACAGACAGACAGACAGACAGACAGACAGACAGACAGACAGACAGACAGACAGACAGACAGACAGACAGACAGACAGACAGACAGACAGACAGACAGACAGACAGACAGACAGACAGACAGACAGACAGACAGACAGACAGACAGACAGACAGACAGACAGACAGACAGACAGACAGACAGACAGACAGACAGACAGACAGACAGACAGACAGACAGACAGACAGACAGACAGACAGACAGACAGACAGACAGACAGACAGACAGACAGACAGACAGACAGACAGACAGACAGACAGACAGACAGACAGACAGACAGACAGACAGACAGACAGACAGACAGACAGACAGACAGACAGACAGACAGACAGACAGACAGACAGACAGACAGACAGACAGACAGACAGACAGACAGACAGACAGACAGACAGACAGACAGACAGACAGACAGACAGACAGACAGACAGACAGACAGACAGACAGACAGACAGACAGACAGACAGACAGACAGACAGACAGACAGACAGACAGACAGACAGACAGACAGACAGACAGACAGACAGACAGACAGACAGACAGACAGACAGACAGACAGACAGACAGACAGACAGACAGACAGACAGACAGACAGACAGACAGACAGACAGACAGACAGACAGACAGACAGACAGACAGACAGACAGACAGACAGACAGACAGACAGACAGACAGACAGACAGACAGACAGACAGACAGACAGACAGACAGACAGACAGACAGACAGACAGACAGACAGACAGACAGACAGACAGACAGACAGACAGACAGACAGACAGACAGACAGACAGACAGACAGACAGACAGACAGACAGACAGACAGACAGACAGACAGACAGACAGACAGACAGACAGACAGACAGACAGACAGACAGACAGACAGACAGACAGACAGACAGACAGACAGACAGACAGACAGACAGACAGACAGACAGACAGACAGACAGACAGACAGACAGACAGACAGACAGACAGACAGACAGACAGACAGACAGACAGACAGACAGACAGACAGACAGACAGACAGACAGACAGACAGACAGACAGACAGACAGACAGACAGACAGACAGACAGACAGACAGACAGACAGACAGACAGACAGACAGACAGACAGACAGACAGACAGACAGACAGACAGACAGACAGACAGACAGACAGACAGACAGACAGACAGACAGACAGACAGACAGACAGACAGACAGACAGACAGACAGACAGACAGACAGACAGACAGACAGACAGTTGGAGGAATTCCAGGAGGAATTTCTGGAGAAATTCCGGGAGTAATTTCTGGAGCAATTCCTGAAGGATTTGCTAGAGCAGTTCCTGGAGGAGCTCCTGGAAGAACTCTGATGAATCCCTAGAGTAATTCCTGATGATTTCCTAAAGGAATTGCTGGAGGAATTTATAGAAGAATTCCTAACGAAATTCCTTAAGCAATTCTTAAGGAATTCCTAGAGGAATTTTTAGAGGTTCTCTTAGAGGAACTTCAAGGGGGATTCTTAGAGGAATTCCTTGGTGAATTTCTAGAAGATCTTGTAGATGAATTCCCAGAGGGATTGCTAGAGAAATTTCTAGAGGAAGTTCTAGCATTCATAGAGGAATTCCAAGAGGTTTGTTTTACATCGTTGTTGTTATAAGATTTGCAAAAACCTTTCTTCTCATATTATTAACCTCCAGGAAGTGGGGGGAGCCAAAACAGATTGCTCACTTTTGCCCCAGTCAGTGCAGTGTGTAAACCTCGTTCGGGAATGTTATTGGCTGTTTTTCCCGGTTGCTGCCATATCAGCCGTCATCAGCCATCAGCCAGCGAGCATCGCCGTCCCTCCTAGGAGCAGAAACCAATAATAATAACATACATATTGGTGATATTACGGTTGACTTCATCAAAGTTGGCCACGCTATTGACCTCACATGCATGGCAGGTGGTTTGATTGGGCGACAGTGCTGCCAGATTTCGGCTTCACCTTAATAAGCTTCGATAAAATACGTTGGGGAAATGGCTTTCCGAACAATTTGGCGTCGCTGACGCCAATGATTGACCATCGTCGTCGTCCGGTCGGTGAAGGAGGAAGATATTTGTTTGTGTCACCGCTTGTCGCTGGTGCCAAAAGAGATCGTCGTCGCCGCCACCGCCATTGACCACGGTGAAGACGACGACGACGACAGCTGGTCACTAACTACCCCCGAAAGGAGGTGGACAAAATTACATACAGACGTCGTCTAACCTTGTCGGTGCTGCTGGTGCTGGTGTTGTGGAGTGGTGGCCGGTCTAGACCATGCTGACCAGACCAGAGGCCAGACCACACAGAAATTCTGGGAAAGTTATGAATATTGGTTCATTTTCCGCCAGAAAATGATTTACCGTGACGACGATGATGGCGACGGCCCTTGGAGGCGGTGAGATGGAAAAAACATGTCTGCAGCTGATGTCAAGCTCAGTAGTAGGTAGGCGGAGCGATAAATTTAGAATATCAATGAGTTTGATTGATTAGGGTTCACTGTGGAATGGGAGGGTTCTTGGGGAAGAGTGTGCGATAACCTTTAAGGTGATAAACTGGAAACTAAATGAGCATTTACCTTCATTTTACCTCGATAACAACATTTTTATACAATTTCAATGTGCCTGTGTAAGAGTTCGTTCAGTGTATACAGTGGTGTCTTATTTTAGATTGTTCCCTAAATCCCATTTTTCCTAAGAATGAAAATAGCATTTTCTCAACGTCACGAATCATTGATTCCACAAAACCAAAGCAAAGCCCAGTGCCACATAAACTTCACCCTAAATTGCGCCAAACAAGTCGTAAACCATTCTCAATAATACTTCCTCGCTCGATCCGCTTTGAATTACCCGAGTTCCTTCCTCACCAAAGAAAGTTCCCAATTCTATAGAAGAGAGATTGAAACCTCTTCGCAGGCGGCGCGGCGCGGCGTGATCCATCTTCCGTGTAATCTCGTTTCGCACTTGCTGCCGGGCTTTGCTTGGCTGCTCTAGAGTCGAGAGCTATATGTAGGCAGTAGGTATGCAAATCAAAAGGCGCCAGGCAGATCCGCACAGCACCACACCACAGCACACCACGCAGTCAGACATCCGACATCTCTCCTGAACTTTTCGGCGTTCAAAACAAAAGCCAAACTCGGAGTCGAGCAAAACGAAGTCAAATCAAAATCCACTCGGCAAGAGCTTTTCCCGGGCGTTGTCGTATATCTACTAGATACGTGCGTGAGTGGTTTCAAGAGCGATACGAAGCGGAGTTGGGGATGGGGTGGTGAAATGCACCGAATCCCTGCGGGATTCGTTCACGTCTTTCATTCTGAGATTCGTTCAGGAATTCCAACAGGAATTCTTCCAGAAAATCCACACAAAACTACTCCAAGATTTTTTTCTGGTATTTATTTTTAAAATCTTTCTCATAACTTCCCAAAAGTTTCTTCTGAGATTGATCATGGAGCTTCATCTGGGCTTGCTTTAGAAGTTCTTTTAGGGATACCTTGTCTGCGATTCCTCCAGTAGTTTCTTCAGGAATTCCTTCAGAAACTCCTCCTGATATTTCTTCAGAAGCTCTTTCATGGATTCCTCCCATAGTTTATTCTAGAATTCCTCCAGAATTTTCTTTTGAAATTACACGAAGAGTGTCTTTTAGGATCGCTCTAGGAATTGCACTCGGGATTCATCCAGAAGTTCCTTCCGGAATTGCGCCAGAGAAGTTCATACTGGGATTTCTCCAGGAATTCCACCCAGGCCTTTACCAGGAACCTCGTTCGAGATTCCTTCGGGAACTCCTTCCGGGAATCCTTTTGAAATTTCTCTGGAAATTCTTTCCGGAGTTCCTCCAGGAGTTCCTTCTAGAATACTTGTAGCTTCTTTAAGTATTTCTTTGGGAGGTTGTTTTGGAATTCTCTTAGATTTCCTGTGTTCATTATGAAACTCTTACAGGACAGAGTTCTTTGAGATTTTTTTTAAACATTAATTATTTGATCTGTTTTTTCATGGTTTCTTCCAATAGTTCTTTGTAGGATTACCTTTTTTCCAGAACATCCTTGTAGGAATCCTAGATAAATCTACTGGTGGAATCTTAGATGTAATCTATTCCCGAATCACAGCATAAACTTCCGGACGAATCCCAGAGGGAGCTTCTGAAGAAATTCTCAATAAATCACTTGGTAGAATCTCAGGAGGAGCTCCCAAATGAATTCCAGAAGTAACTTCTGAAGAGATTCTAGAATGCTGATTCTAAGGAAACCTAAGAAGTATTTCCGAAGGACATTTTTGGGCAAATTTTGAAAAGAATTCTTGAAAGAGAACTTCAAAACTGCTGAAGGAACCTCAGAAGAAATTCCCGGAGAAATCTCGAAAAGAATCGCTGGAGACTCCTGGAAAAAAACTCCTGAAGGAATCCTATCAGGTATCAGTAGGTCGGCTCCAGAGGCACGTTCTCCTCAATTTGGGAAATTTGTGCAATCGCCATGAATACGAGCGTATTCATCATTTATCTGAGGGAGAGCGAAAGGATGAGATAGGGAAAGGGGAAGGTAAGGGATAGGGTCGACATAATCGCATAAGCGTACCACAACGGGTTCAAACAGCACCCTGAAAAGGGCACTGTAAAAAACGCATAAAGCGTTAAGTGAACCTTTAGCTACTTGCCACAACGGGTTCAGAACAACAGAACATCCTGAAGATTCAGGTTTCTTAGGTCAGTTTCACTTAATCAAGTATTTACCGAGTACTCGGAAACGCAGTTGCGTAAAAACTGGGCAGTTACATTTCAAATGATTCATAGTTCCACAGTCGGATTCTCAGCTAAGATATACAAATGAAGCAGCCTGTTGAGGCTAGTGATGGACAAAATCATAAGTAGGAAAACCACATTGAGTTATCTCAATTGCGTTTCTGCTACGGGATTCCATAAAAGTCATGACAAAACTCCCGCATGGGGGCATCCACAAACACTCAATTTCCTAATCGCTGCTTGACGTAATGCCGAGACACCCAAACAAAATTGTTTTTGAATGAATGCTTTTCCGATACCGTATACAACATTGTGTAAACAAATCACAGTGGGCTTTCCATTTTGGTAAGCATGTTGGTTCCCATAGAGAGGCATGTTTGCTAGAAAAACATCACGGGTGTGATGCTCGACAAAGCGTTCTAATCATTCCAGAAGAAAGAGGTCAAATTGATAGGTTTGATCTTCAGAAGAAGACATTATTCACTTACGGAATAAACTTGACAGTATAATCCCACCAAGATTTGGGAATAGCAAGGCTGCAAACAAGCAGTTTTATCAAAACATTTTGGGGCTCGAGGCATGACACGCAAGATTGTCGTTTCAATTTTACTGAAAGTAACAAACATTGGGTCAAAACGCAAAATGCGGAACCATATAGGTGTTAATTAAAACATTACATAAGCATAGAAATCCTCCTTACGAAAGTAAGGTTCTTGGACAAAAGCTGTTCTTTTATGCTGAAGATTGATCTGAGCTGTCATAACCATAGCCACTACCCAAACTAGGCACGATCAAACTCTTACAATCACAACACAAGAAAAAAGAGCAGCGATAAAAACCAATTCGGTATCGATTGAAGAACGCCAGAGACGAACATACACAGAGGACACTGTGAAGAACGCATAATGCGAAGAGCCATGTAGGTTATATTTAAAGCTAATAAACAACATACTAATAATCCCACTCTTATTGAGCCTCGCAGTTGAGGCTTAAGAAGGACAGCAGATTATCTCGGAGAAACACAAGGTCAACTGCACCATTGCTCCGGATAGCGCAATAAAGGCAGAATACTGTGGAGGGCGCCCTAGTACTCCACAGGCTCCGTTTGTAGTTAGGTTTTTATAAGACCCGCCCTAACCATTCATTCCTTGGCACGGTAAGCATAAAGCCGCATAACACCATGAATTAGGGGTCACCTGTTTAGTGGACTCTTACCACTGGATCAGGCGATCCGTAGTGTTATTCTTAGCCAATTGAGACAACCGCTACTGACACTACACAGCTATCTAGGCTGATCGGGAAAAGAAGTTAACATTGATGGTCAACTTCCAAACGAGCCCGAACAGCCTTCGAAATCTCGAAAAGAATCGTTGGAGAATCCTGGAAAAAACTCCTGAAGGAATCCTAAATAAACTCCTTAAGGAGTTCCTCAAGGAATCCAAGAACAAATGTCCAGGAAAGAATGTCTGAAGGAATTTCCGAAGTATTTCCTGAACAAGCTTTGGAAGAATTCTGGAAGGAGAACTGCTCCAAAACTTCAGAGCTATTGGAGGACCCCCAAAAGGAATTTTTGGAGAAATCTCGAAGGGAATTGATGTTGAATCCCGGAAAGAGTTATTAATAAAGAGTTATAAATGATGTGTCGTGCCTCGAGCAAGCTATACATTAGAATAACGTTAACAGTATGTTTCAACCTTTCCTTATGGATGCCTTCTAGCAAGCTCTTGTATTCAGCAACTTCTCGCTGATATTTAGCAGTATTGCTACGATGATACATCATCTGAAGTAACTCAAACATTAATTTGAAATGCTTCCGTTTGTTGGATTGCTTAGGTAGTACAGTTCATGGATAACTTAACATAGAATTGCACCCAACCCAACTCTGCATGAGCAGAATTTGTCATGAGTTGACAGATTGGTATGTGTCAGATGAGATGTCACCATTTGACCTTCATTGCACTTTCGAGTGTTCCTTCGCAAACTTTGCGTATTCAGGCGTCCCTGCTCAACAAACTGGGGATCCTGTACTATTTGATTGCGACCACATGTTATGGATAACTCGCTTCCATTGCTGCTACAAGAGAGTTTCATTGCGGTTTTATTGCTTTGAACGAAGCTTCCAGAGGGATTTGAGTATTTTAAACATGTTTTGAACGCTTGTTATTTTCTATTGGGTATTTTCATGGCGTGAAATTACTTCAAAGTTTAATCCCGAAAGGGTGCGCGTGTATAAAGAAGGAATGAGTTCCAGATTTATCTGGTTACCTCTTTCTTTCTTGAAACGCATTGTCGATTATCACATCTGTGATGTTCGTCTGGCTAACATGCCTATTCATGTGAACTCACATGCCTCCCAATTTGGGATGTCCACAGTGACTCTTTTACACAAAGTTGTATACGTTTTCAAGAAAGCGCTCGCTCAAACGTAGTTTTTGCTTGGGTGATTTCTTGAATATTGAGGATGCTTTCGATGACGTGCCCTTCAATGTCATATTGAAAGTCGCATGATATCACAAGCTACCTCCAATGAGCTATAGGCTCTCTTTACGCTTGTGCGTCTTACAGTGTCCTTTTCAGGGCATTGACTAAACCCGTTGTGATATGGGCTATGAGCTCTCGTTGCGCTTATGCGTTCATTCCCTCTTCTAGGGTACCCCTTCCTATTTCATCACCTTTCCCTTTCATAATTCCCATCCCTTGTCCCATTCTCCCTCAGGTAAATGATGAAATAGGCTTAAATGTATGGGGATGGCACAAATGTCCTAAATAGAGGATAACGTGCTTCTGGAGCCGGCCTTCTGATACCTGATACCCCCAAAAGGAATTTCTGGAGAAATCTCGAAGGAATTGTTGTAGAATCCCGGGAGTTTCCAAACGAATAATAAATAATCTAATTAAGTAGTTCCTGGAGGAATCCAAGAAGAAATGAATGATGAAACCACAATAAGTTTCTGAAGGAATTTCGCTAAGACCTTCTGGGGGAATCTTAGAAAGTATTCCTGAAGAAATACCGACTGAAATTTTTGGAGGAATCTAGGAAAAATGCTACAGGAATATCGGTAAGCGTTCACCCGCGTAGAAAAGTTCGATAATTTATGACTTGCTGGGCAGATTCTGGGAAATATCTATATTACGAGATTCTAATGCAATTCTTGGGCGCTCCGAGGGTGACATTTTGGTTCTGGGAGAGCTTCCAACGGGATGCAGTTACGTCAGAATCAAAGCCTGTTAAAATTTGCGAATAAGTCTGCAGTATGAGGAATTGTACTGGAATTAGCACGCAAATACCGTGGAGAATCTTGTGGAATTCCGAAAGACGTGAACTTTGTTATGACTTTGAGTGAAATTCGGAGGGAATGAAATTGCGATTCTGGTGAGATTTTCAATTAATGTAAGAAAGAAAAATAATTTTGGCAAGATTATTAGAAGACATTTTTGCAGAAATTACAAAAGGCTCCTGGCGAAATCGTCAGGAAGCAATCGTCATGATGAATTTCAGAACAAATGCCCAAAAGGTATTCTTTAAGGTTCTCCGCGAGGGATCTCGAATTGTATTACTATAGATGAATTCTTATGGAATACCTAAAGGAATCTGGAAAAGCATGCAGGAAAAATTGCTATAGAAATCCCGTAATAAATTCCTGAAGCAGGAAAGGACTTGTTGATGAATCTCGCGAAATCTCAGGAGAATATCCTGGAGAAAATCAGAAAAAAAAACTATGGTAGGAGTCAGAGAAGAAACTCTTTGGAGAACCCTAGAGATCCTGGTTAATTCCTGGAAAGAGTTAATTGAGAAATCTCAGAAAAAGTTCCAGGAGGAAACCTGAAAAGGTAAAAATCATTATGTTCTATCACCTGCTAATTACAAGCCAAGATACAAGCTAGACGTGTATTCATTATGTTATGGGCCAGCGTCAAGCGGGGAAGGTACATGGGACACCGTGGAACAAGGTGACCAAGATCCGGCCGATGCGTCCTCGATCAGGGGATTGACCAATATCTGCCTAAGCATCGAATCCGTAAATTACAGAATGTTGTAGGCAGCAAAAACGGCCAAAAAAGCGTGGAACAATCTGAAGGCGGCTTTTCAAGACGATGGCATGACGAGACGAATTGGGCTGCTGCGGAAGATTACCAGCATTCACCTGGTGGAATGCTTGACGGTGGAGCAGTAGGTTAACGAGCTGATATCGACTAGCCACAAGTTATCGGAGGTCGGTCTTAAGGTCTACGACTCTTGGCTGGCTAGCCTCCTGCTGATGGGACTCCTGGAAATATACGAGCCGATTATTAAAAGCCTTGAGGCGTCAGAAGCTTCAAGGTGAGGACGGTGGATGCGACAAAGACCAAGATCCTTCAGAACGTTAAGGTATGCAACAACCCAAGGTCGAGTGGAAGCGATGCTGGTGTGTTAATCAGTCAGCAGCGGAAGAAGGCTGCCGAGAAGTCAAGCGTGAAGATTTTCAAGTGTCAGCGCCACTATGCTTCTGAGTGTTCTACATAGGACTCGAAAAAGACGGAACCATCAAGCAGCTTTCAGCGCGTTCCAGAGAAACGGTGAGTATGATCCGGACTGGATCTTGGATTCCGGCGCAACCTTTCATATGTGTCATGGCGGTGCAGTGCTCGATGGTGTAGAAGTAGTTTCGCAGCAAATCAACGTGACAAACAATGCGGTGTCATCTGTCGTTGCCACTGGAAACACCAAACTGAAAACGGCCGTTGGAAGTGAGGCGTGGGATTTATCCGTTTACCACGTGCTTCAAGTTCCGGAGCTGGCGATGAACCTGCTCTCGGTGCATAAGATCTGCAAAAGTGGGTACAGAGTAGCATTCACTGATACGAGTGAAGTGAGGCCTTTTTTCCTTTCAAACCATAGGGGGAAAAATCTGCTCAACAGACACCCTAACAGGAAGGTTAGGGTAGTGTGGGGTTAAGGCCGTCTTCAACACTACAACACTAGTAAAAGTCAGGACTACTCTCTCCTCGACCCAGTAAAACACATTTCTATGGTCGTCAAACTCTTCGTCTCTCCGGAACCACCAAGAAGGTATTGCTTCAGAGAGGGGCTAGTGCACATCGCACCCTCAAGGTTAGCTGCGTAGCCTAGCAGCAACGAACATCGATGACTCGCTCTGGAGAGTCCATCACGGTAACATGTTGGCGCTTAGCCAGTTTCCCGAGTGGTCCTCGCCACTCCCTTTGTGCTCGGAAGGCGGGCAGCGTCAACCCGATCTGACCTGCTGAAGGCAAGGGTATCACTACCCTTCAGGCCCTATCAGCTGCACCAGAAGGTTGCTGACAGCAGGGTCTCCACCTACCCCGACCCTTGCCGGGGACCCCTTTCCAACCGCGAGCTCGGATCCAACCCAGTAGACCGACGCCACGACAGCACCGCTACCGGGGCTTCCTCTCCGCGGCCACTTAATTCCTGTAAGAGTCGATCTCGACCGCACCGGTATGACCTACGAAGCCGATTTCGAGCCCCTGGACCACCTTTTGTACTGCATCTGGACTAGCTATTCTCCGAGTCCACGCGCCACCTCCTCTGTAGCTCCCAGACGATATGGGTGATAGCCGTTGAAACGGCGTTTCAGCTAACCTCATCCCTACACATCCTCTGGACCAAGTTGTCCGGGTTTGTGTCCTCCCCGCATGTGGCAAGCATGCGGTCACGCATTGTGCGAAAACGCGGGCACACGAACAAAACGTGTTCCGCCGTTTCCTCTAAACCATTGCACACTGCCCGAGCAAAGTCCAACAACAAAATTACAGCAAATCGAAAACATGATTTGTATTCAGCAACAAATTGATATCATATTTTGATATCATTTTATCTTTACTTATTTTGATTTCAAATTTTGCTTTCGGTTTGCTCTCATTTTAAATTAATGTAAATATTTAGTGTTACAATAGTTTTTAAATCTTTTAGTAAACTATGTAAAGTAATTCTAGGGATATATCATTAGTGCAATTGTATTATTGCATTTAGGATTTGATATCAACCGAAAAACTCTACATTGACCGATTTTTCAATTTTCTTGCGCTGATAACAAAAACAGTTATCAATTTGCTATCATCGATAGCAGGAATGGTTTTCAATTTGCTGTCACAGGAAAAAATTTCTGCTCTCATTTTTGATGTTTTAACCGTTAAAACGACCAAAACGATAACAATCTGAGTTATCAAAATTTGCAATATCACAACATCAAAATTAGTTTTCACTTTGCTATCAGACTTTGCTCGGGTGGGCATTCGGGAGAATCCGCATGCCCAAAACGGTGTAGATACTGTCGGAAGCAACCATGACCTGTAAGGACCTGTGTCAGGTGGAATGTAATTTCCCCATGGCGCCTATTAATCCAACTATCTACCCTCGGTATCAACCTATGGGTCCACCTTCCTCTGGTGGAACTGTCCCACGCGCGCTGCCATTTGACCATAGAGGCCATCCTGGCAGTCCTGCGTATGCCTCATGTGCCGCGCATTTCGAATCACTTCATGTCCTCACTGATAAGAATGCTGATAGGCACCATACCAGTAATGACGCAGAGAGCGTCGTGTGACACCAGGAGGAATTCCTGGAGGAATTCCGGGAGGAATACCTGGAGGAATTCCAGGAGGAATTCCTGGAGGAATTCCAGGAGGAATTTCTGTGAAGTTCCTCCGGAAATTTACCTGAAATTCCTGAGGAAATTTCCCTGAAATTCCTGAAAAAAATTCCCTGAAATTCCTTCGGGAATTTCCCTGGAATTCCTCCGAAGAATCGTTTAATGAAAAAGTTCCGAATGAAAGACCTAGGAAGAAGCGAGCAATTATTAGAAATGCGAATCGCACAGGAGAAAAAATCGATGAAGTTGGATCAGCAGCGGTATATTGAAGACCTGCTGCAGCGATTCCGGATGACTAACTGTAATTTTGAGAAATTTCTTATCATGAATGAGTTGTACAAGAAACTCATAGGGGAATTCTATACGGAACTCATGCAGTAATTCCATTAAAGCAACCTCTGGGAGAAAGTAAATAATAACCTCCTGGAGGATTTCCATTGGGAACATCTGAAAGACAACCACAATAAAGGAATTCCAAAAGGAATCTTGCAAAGTATTCAGGAATCTCTGGAGAAAATTTGAAGAAATTCCGGAAGACATTTCTGAAATGCCGTAGTTAATTCCTTAAGCAATCTAGGGAAGAACTTCTGAAGGAATCCCAGGTAATCTCAGCAGAGAATGCTGGAGGAGAACCAAAAAGAACTATGGGATGAATCCGAGAAACGGGGAATTCCTCGAGGAATTTCAGGAAGAAGTTTCAGGAGGAATTCCGGAACGATTTTCTGAAGAAATCCAGGAGAAACTTAGAAGAAACTTCTACAGGAATAACAGAAAGAACGTCTAGAGCAATCCAGGCATGAATCCTAAAAACAATTCGTGGAGGAACTTCTGAGTGAAATACTGAAGGAAGTTCAGGGTGATTCCTAGACAGAATTCTTGGACAAATATCAGAAGAAACTTCTGGTTAATCTGAGAAGAACATCGTAGAGGAATCCCAGGAGGACCTCTGGGAGAAACGAGGAACTTCTGGGATTCTTGCAATTCTCAAATTTCTCCAGAATCTCTTTCTGAAATTCTTAAGAAGAAACCAGATAGAATCTCAGAGAGAATTTCTGGAGGAATTTCAGAAATTTCTGGAAGACTATGACCAAGCAAAAAGTCGTTATATAAGAAATTGTTGATATACCCAACAGAGTTTCTGACAGATTCAATAATTTGTCTGTAAAACAGATTTCGACAGAACTCTTGCAATACGCATTCAACCCCCCTTCCCCCTACACCGCGACTCGAGCACACGTGCGTGCGGAAGCTCGTAGATTAGATGAACCCCGTGCCGTCTTCTCCGGTTCCTGTTTCTAATCTCGTTGAATTTCCCGCTAACACACACGCTCTGAATCGTTTTGATTTGGTTTGTTTTGCTCGGCGGCGGCGACGGATCATGCTGCTCAAAATTCATGACTCACTTTGATGATTTCTTCGTTGAACTTTTGCCGTCGTCGTCGCCGCCATCATCATAGCCGGCGGTACGTGTGAGAATTCTCAAAACTGCCAGTAAATACATTCTTGGAAGTTTGGCTCTTCGGCCTACTAGGTTACGCACGAGTTGCCACTTGAAGACGCCGCCGCCGGCACCAGCTGTTGTTTACGACCGGTGCCGTGCTTTAAAGTTCCATTCATGGACAACCGACCATCGTGGTTTGCCGGTTTTTTTTTCACCGAAAGTGGAGGGTGGTCATAAATCGATTCAGGCACGGGTTCCTGCGTGAGAGGCGAACCGCGAATGTGAAACCGTGCACAGCAGCCACAAAAGACGAATCAACCCATAGTCGAAGGCAGTTGATTTAGCAGCGTAAACAGCCCGTAGCGAATACCGCAGGAGTTTGGGGGAGGACAAACGACCGCACAAAAGACACAATACGTATACCAAAAGCGGTAACCGTGTAGCGTCGTCGTTGCGTATTCCAGCGAATCGAGATTACATTTCGAAATTACCGACCGGCCGGCCGACCGCCGCGCCATCCTCTGCCGTTTCTTGGGCGTCCGCGTCCGATCCTGAGAAATACGCATTTTCATCACGTAGGAGCATACGGTTTACGGCGGCCAACGACGACGGTCGAGCACGCATGTGACTTTTCCGTACCAATCGAGCCGAGCTGCTGGAAACCGCAACCACCCAGTAGGCAGGCCTGCTCTTCTGCTAGATAGAACGAACCGAACCGAAGAGGAACCGTATTCTGTGCCTGGGGCTGCAGCAGCACCACACATAACAATAGAAACCAATAAAACCGCATGGCCTCTCCTGGCTGAACTGACTGTACGGAGAAGGAAAAGAAGGCCATGTAGACG
This sequence comes from Aedes albopictus, assembly GCF_035046485.1. Classification (NCBI taxonomy): domain Eukaryota; kingdom Metazoa; phylum Arthropoda; class Insecta; order Diptera; family Culicidae; genus Aedes; species Aedes albopictus. The sequence continues at coordinate 49,383,718 of NC_085136.1, forward strand.
GATGTTTCCGTCGTCATTGCGTTGCGTTGGCCGGGGTCTTCATAATTGACAGTCTGTCGATGCGGTGTGGAGGTACTTATGCAGTTGAAACGTTTCGAGAATTGTTAGTTGATGATGGAGACAGCCGATTGGAAATTGTTTCAGATGCGATCTCAGATGGGGACAATCACTGTTCCGATTCTTGGAATAACCTTTTTTGTGTAGGATTTGGTGTCTTCACAATCACATAGATCTATCTGACTATCTGACAGACTATCCTGAGCTTATGGTTTTAAAGTCAGTAATTGACAGCAAAAGAGTTCCTTTGTTGCCACTTCAAAAGACATCAATTCTCTTATAATTCCTCTCGACACAATTCTTTTATAATTCCTCTCGTGAACTCTGTAAGGATTCGTCCCAGGGCTGTTCATGAAATTTGTCCCGGGATGCATTCAGAGGTTCGGTGGGGTGTGAATAAAATTTAGTGTTGTTCCCCTTGCGTGTCCTTCCCCTAGCAAGCATCAATGACAGCCGACACTATGACGACGGTGTCTGTGTGAAGCTGCCTCATTGAGGAGAGAAGTGTTAGCGGAGCAAGTCGCCTTCATCGAGTGGTTCCGGATTATGCCAAGTGATTCTACTGTAGTTTGCTAAGATGGCGGGGAACGGATTTACCCATTGAGTTACGCAATATTCACAGGTTCCTCCCGTTTTTTTTTTTCAAAGGGATTTTTTTTTCAACATTCTTTCAGGGATTCCTCCCAGGCTTTTCTCTCGGATTTTTTCTGCATTTTTTACAGGAATCCTTTAGCAATTTTACCCGAGATTCCTTGCGGGTTTCTTTCCAGGTTTCCTAAATTATCTTTTCCGGGTTTCCTCTAGCGATTTATGCTAGGATTCCTTCAGGGATCGTCCACGAATTTGTCTAGGATACTCTAGATTTTTTTATGGAATTTCGCTAGGCATTCTTCACGAGTTTTCTTAAGGAATTTCTCCCGGAATTCTTTAAGAAGTTCTTTCATTGATTATTCCCAAGTTTCCACCAGGATTCTTCCTGGTTTTTGTTTCTTGTAGAGATTCCTCCCAAAAATCATTTTGAGATTCTTTCAAGGATTTTTTTGGGGCTCCTATCGGCATTCTTTCGGATATTCTTCCCAAGATTCATTAAAGGATTCTTTCATAGATTTTTTCCAGGTTTTCTAAGAAACTTCTCCTGAGATTTCTGTCAAAGATTTCTTGTGGATTTTTTCGGGAATTCCGTCAGGAATACCCAGTGCTGTCATCAAAGTTACTTGAAGTTGCTCACCAAGCAAATGCATTCAGAGATTTTTTTTTTAAGAAAGTCAGAGATCCATCCAGAATTTTCTCCAAGGATGTCTTTATAAAACCTTTGACTGACTCCTTCGGAAATTCTTTAAGAAATACTTTTAGAAATTTCCTGGAAAAAATATTTAAAAAATTCTTTTGAGATTCCTTCATGAATTTGTTCATCTGTGTTTGGATTTTAACCTATCGCTTTCTTCCAAAACTAATCCTTCAGAAAGTATTTCAGAAATTCAGTCTTAAGATCTACCAAGGTTTTCTACACAAAAACAATCGCTTTTTTTTCTCCTTCAGATCCTACAAATAATTGGTCAGGTAGATTTCTATGGGTTTCTTCTGAACTTCAACCTGGATTTATTTTAGAAATTCTTCCAAAAATATTCTTAATTCTTCTCCAGAGATTCCTCCAGAAATTCCTACAAGATGCCTCCAGGGATTTTCTCAGGAATTCCTCCACGGATTCCTTCAGAAAATGCTGAAGGAATTTCTCCCAGAACTCTTCCAGGAATTTCTCCAGGATTTTTTCCAGGAATTTCTTCAGGGATTCTTTCTTCTTTGGATGAATTTCTTCAGAAATTTCTCAAAAAAAAAAATCCTCCAGAAATTCTTCCAGGAATTGCTTCAGAAATTCCTCGAGGAGTTCGTTCAGACATTCCTCCAGAAATTTCTCCAGGAAGCCTCGTATATTTCTCTTTAAATTTTTCAAATAATTTTTCTACGAATGCCTCCAGAAAATACTCCAGGAATTTCCCCAGAAACGCCTCCAGGAATATCTCCAGAGATTCATCCTGAATTTTTTTGTACGAAAATCATCTAGGAATGTCTACCAGAGTTCCTAAAATATATCCTCCAGGGATTCCTACATAAAACCATAGAGAAATTTCTCACGGAACTCTTCCAGGAAATCCTTCTGGAATTCCTCGAGAAATGCCCCCATGGATTCCTCCAGGAAATTTTCAAGGAAGCTCTTCGCGAATTACTCCAGGGATTCATCCATGAGTTTCTTTAGAGATTCTTCGAAAATGGCTTCAAAAACTCCTCCAGGGATTCTTAAAGAAATTTCTCGCGAAGTTTCTCCAGGAAGCCACAAAAGTTTCTCCAGAAATCTCACAAAGAACTCCTGCAGGAATTCCTCCATTTTTTTCTCCAGGAATTCCTCCAGACATATCTCCAGAAATTTCTCCAGAAATTTCTCCAGAAATTTCTTCAGAGATGTCCCCAGAAATTTCTTCAGAAATTTCTCCAGAATTTCCAACAGATATTCCTCCAGGAACTCCTCTAGGAATTCCTCCGTGAATTCCATCAGGAATTCCTCTTAAAAATTTTCCACAAATTCCTTCAGGAATTCCTCCAGAAATACTTCCAGGAATTCCTCAAGGGATTCCACCAGAAATTTATACCAGAATTCCTCCAGAGAATCCTTAAGCAATTTCTTTCGGAAATCTTCCAGAAATTCCTCCAGAAAATTCTTTAGAAATTTCCGCCTGAATTTTTCCATTATTTCCTCCAGGGATATTTCCAAGAATTACTTCCTCCAGAAAACCCCTAATGAATTTTTCCCTAAGCTTTTCCGCGAATTCTTCCTGGATTTCCTCCATGGATTCCTCCAGGAATTTATCTAGGGATTTCATCGGGAAATTCCTCCATGAATTCCTCCTGAGACTCCTTCAATACTTCCCTGGGATTTCTTCGGATATTCCTCCAGAGATTCATTCAATAGCACTTCCTAAGATTTCCGCCTTCCTGATCACGGAATTCCTCAGAGTTTCTTTGAAAAATTCCTGCTGGGGTTCTTTATTAATTTCTTTCGAGGAGATATTCCAGAGAATTCTCTCAAAGTTTAAGGATGTTTCCCTTTGGCAAGAAATTTCTTTAAAAGTTCTTCCAGAGATTTTAGCAAAAAGTCTTAAAGGGATTTCGCACAATGATTTTGGAAATTGCTCTTGCGGGTCCGTCAGAAATATATTCTGGGATGTCTTTATAGATCGTTGCAGAATTGGTTCAAATATTCCTCCAGGGATTTTTCAGAAATTCTTCAAGAAATTGCGCAAGCATTACTGAAGAATTCTTCAAAGAATCCCTGAAGAAATTTCTTAGAAATCAATGGAGGAAATCCCTTAAAACTCCTGGAGATATATTTAAAAACTTCATGAACAAATCCTTGAACATTTCTTGGAGTAATTCTTAGACAAATATTCGTGAAGCAATTACTTTACACTACCTTGTTAGCAATTCCAGGATGAATTCCTAGGATAATACCTATACATTAAAAAAAATGTTACTGAACGGATTTGTACACAAAATTCTCAAACTACCGCCTGGAGACCTTTCTCCAAATCCTGCAAAAACAATAAAAGATGATGGAGGAATTCTTTAACAATATCTGGAGAAAAAAAAACATTGAAGGAAAACATTGGTACTCATATAAAAAATTAAAAAAAAAAAAATACTTTGGAATACATTTTGGAGTAATTCCTGCAGGAGTTGCTGAGTGAGTTTTTGGAAATACAAAAGCAATACTCTTTTGAATTGAGATCGCAGCAAGCGGCGCGCGCGGATGGCTGCATTTCGACTTTCTGTCACGTTTTTTCTCGTTCCGCGATGATTGCAATTCGGCCGGTGAAAATGTGAAACGGCTGATAACCATGCTGGTAGCGCTATGCCTTCCGGCAGCTGAAGTTTAGTGATTGGGGCGCGATTGCGGGATCCGGGGTCAGTTGCGGAAAGTGATTTTTTGTTTTTTTTGCGTCGTTTTCCCATGGAAGTGTGAAAGAAGGCGCAAATGTGAATCGTTATACGCAGCGGTCGGAATTTTCGCTCATTCTCACGAAAACAGAATTCTCCCTCACGCCAATTTTCAGCGAAAATCTGGCTTGAGAAATCTCCCGCACAAAGAGCAGAGCGAAAACATTTTTTCACTCACTCCCAAAGGTGCGAGAATTTCGCTTGCCCTTTGTCGGCCGTCTATGTTGTCTTTCCTTGACTCATATGACGCCGACGATGATTGGTTTTATGCATTATATTTTCTACACCCTCTGTGTGGTTGGCGTGGTGGTGTGGGTAGAGTGCGCGTGTCGCGTATGTTTTTAGTAATGTTCCAGGTTCGAATCCCGTCGCGGGCACAATTTTTGTTAATCTGCTTTGAAAAGATTTTCGTGAAAATTGGGTGAGAGAAAATTTAACAGAACGAAAAGAAATTATCTGCAGATTGAAGCGATTTTCAGTTATCTTGAGTCGCTACTCCCGAAAGAAGTGCTGGAGGGGAAAAGTGTTCCTCAAGCAAAATAGTGAAAATAAGCTCTCCCGCCGCCGTGAGAATAGCCATATTTCGTATCACTGAAACGAAAATTACGAACCCTGGTTATACGTGTATGTGTGGAGAAAATACGCTCTGTGAGATTCGGCCATAGGATGAAGGTTCTTCCCGAATTTATTGACAGGTGGTCGCAAGGATCAACATTGGGTTTGGATACTTGTGAAAAAGCATGAGGGCCATCCTTAAGGTAGCTGTTTGTACAAATAAAACAAGAGTGAAATGAAATGTGGCAACAGGCTGCGCGGGTGGTTTGACAATATGAAATTTTCGAGTTGCGTGCTTCTGTTGCTGTCTTGCACAATTTGATTCGGCTGATGGAATCAAAGGTCGAAAACAATTTGTGTTAGTTTCCCCGGATCCATTCATTTATTTAGTTAACATCAAATTCATGATAATACTGAATCAACAATTTGCCGCCATAATACTCGATTTGCAGCTGCAGCTCTCCATCCTCGGTCACGCCCAACACTCGCCAGATCACGCTCCACCTGGTCCGCCCATCGTGCTCTCTGCGCTCCACGCCTTCTTGTACCAACCGGATGGTTAGCAAACACCAACTTTGCAGGGTTGTTGTCCGGCATTCTTGCAACATGCCCTGCCCACCGTGTCCTTCCGGCTTTGGCCACCTTCTGGATGCTGGGTTCGCCGTAAAGTGCAGCGAGCTCGTGGTTCATCCTTCTCCGCCACACACCGTTCTCCTGCACGCCGCCAAAGATCGTTCTTAGCACCCGTCGCTCGAAAACTCCGAGTGGTTGCAGGTCCTCTTCGAGCATCGTCCATGTCTCGTGTCCGTAGAGAACCACCGGTCTTATTAACGTCTTGTACATGGTACATTTGGTGCGGGGGTGAATCTTTTTTGACCGCAGTTTCTTCTGGAGCCCATAGTAGGCACGACTTCCACTGATGATGCGCCTTCGTATTTCACGGCTCACGTTATTGTCCGCCGTTAGCAAGGAACCGAGGTAGACGAATTCTTCTACGACCTCGAAAGTATCCCCGTCTATCGTAACATTGCTGCCAAGGCTTGTCCTGTCTCGCTCAGTCCCACCTACCAGCATGTACTTTGTCTTAGCCGCATTCACCACCAGTCCGACCTTTGCTGCTTCACGTTTCAGGCGGGTGTACTGTTCTGCCACCGTTCCAAATGTTCTAGCAATAATATCCATGTCATCCGCAAAACAGACAAATTGGCTGGATTTCGTGAAGATCGTACCCCGGCTGTTGAGCCCGGCTCGTCGCATCACACCTTCCAGGGCGATGTTGAATAGTAGGCAGGAAAGTCCATCACCTTGTCGTAGTCCCCGTCGAGATTCGAATGAACTGGATAGTTCACCCGAAATCCTTACGCTGTTCTGCACACCGTCCATCGTTGCTCTTATCAATCTAGTCAGCTTCCCGGGAAAGCTGTTCTCGTCCATAATTTTCCATAGCTCTGTGCGGTCGATACTGTCGTATGCCGCTTTGAAGTCGATGAACAAGTGATGCGTTGGGACCTGGTATTCACGGCATATCTGGAGGATTTGCCGTACGGTGAAGATCTGGTCCGTTGTCGACCGGCCGTCGATGAAACCAGCTTGGTAACTTCCCACGAACTCATTTACTTTAGGTGAGAGACGACGGAAGATGATCTGGGATAGCAGTTTGTAGGCGGCATTCAAAATGGTGATCGCTCGAAAGTTCTCACACATTAACTTGTCGCCTTTCTTATGGACGGGACAGATTATCCCTTCCTTCCACTCCTCCGGTAGCTGTTCGGTTTCCCAGATCTTGACTACTAACTGGTGCAGACAGGTGGCCAACTTTTCCGGGCCCATCTTGATGAGTTCTGCTGCGATACCGTCCTTATCAGCCGCTTTGTTGTTTTTGAGCTGGTGGATGGCATCCTTAACTTCCCTCAGCGTGGGAGTTGGTTGGTTCCCGTCCTCTGCTGCACCAACATAGTCATTTCCTCCGCTGCCTTGGTCCTCCGTGCCTATATTGTCTTCGCCATTCAGGTGCTCGTCGAAGTGCTGCTTCCACCTTTCGATCACCTCACGTTTTTCCGTCAGGAGGCTCCCGTCCTTATCCCTGCAGATTTCGGCTTGCGGCACGTAGCCTTTGCGGGATGCGTTGAGCTTCTGATAGAACTTACGTGTTTCCTGTGAACGGCACAGCAGTTCCATTTCCTCGCACTCCGCTTCTTCCAGGCGGCGCTTTTTCTCCCGGAAGAGACGGGTCTGCTGCTTCCGCTTCTGTCTGTATCGCTCCACATTCTGTCGGGTTCCATGCTGCAGCATTACCGCCCGCGCTGCATCCTTCTCCTCCAGAACCGCTCTACACTCCTCGTCGAACCAATCGTTTCGTCGACTCCGTTCTACGTACCCGATAGTGCTCTCGGCTGCGTTGTTGATGGCTGCTTTGACTGTACTCCAGCAGTCCTCTAGAGGGGCCACATCGAGCACACCCTCGTCCGGCAACGCTGCCTCGAGATTCTGCGCGTATGCGGTGGCGACATCCGGTTGCTTCAGTCGCTCTAGATCGTACCGGGGCGGCCGCCGGTAATGTACGTTGTTAATAACGGAGAGTTTTGGGCGCAGTTTAACCATCACCAGGTAGTGATCAGAGTCGATATTAGCGCCACGATAGGTCCTGACGTCGATAATGTCGGAGAAGTGCCGTCCATCAATCAGAACGTGGTCGATTTGCGATTCCGTTTGTTGTGGTGATCTCCAGGTGTAACGATATGGGAGGCTGTGCTGGAAGAAGGATCCCTGTGGAGTAAATAACAATGCTATAATGAAGGTACAAGTGTATAGGGACTTTCAAATAGTCATTTTTTTTTGGGTTGATGAGAAAAAAATTCTGATCCTGATTGTGTTTGAATAAGGCGAAATTTCTTAAGTGTGATACTGATTCTACCCAAATCTTCCTGAAGCAATATTGGTCTGTTGCCGAGGATAAAACCACCAACTGTCTCAAGAGCTCAAGACCCCAATTAGATCAATATGGTGAGATCTTTCTGATTAGTTTTTCTATTTTTGCTCGTATCAGTAACATCCAAATATTACGGGTAAATATTTACTTGAGAAGGGCTGGATACCATGACTTTTGATCTCGTTTTAGAGAGCGGGTAAAGGCGCTTAAGCCTAGGCTTGGGGGCCAGGGCATACGGGGGAAATACCGTCGCCCCATCCCAGGATTTCAGAGGACATGGAGTGGCATTAACATTCTTAGCACAGTCACTCCCAACGAAGCGGTATATTATTCTCACTTTTCACAGAACGGTTGGTACGAGATGTCCCCGTTTACTGATTCCAAAAAACAATAAAAACGCTGCACAGTAGGCCTGGTAGCTTTAATGCTTGTAATGCATCTCTGATGTACTGCAAATATTAATAATGACGAGAAAAATTATAGGAGTAGTCGAACCTATCATTTTCCAGGATTCTTTCAATGAATGGCTGTGTATGTGTAGACTAGACTAGACTAGACTAGACTATACAAAGCAATACTCTTTTGAATTTTTAAGAAAAATTCCTGAGTAAATGCAATTATATCTGAAGGAACCTCTGGAGAAGTTTAAGCTATAATTTCTGAAAAAGTTTCTTGAAAATTTCTGGATTTTTAAAGGAAAACCCTGTAAGAATTTATAAAAAAATCACAGAATCTTTGTGGAATAAATCTCCTGGAATAATATTTTTTTGAGACACGTTTGGAGAAATTGCTTGAGAAACACCTGGGAAAGTTATTAGAAGAAATTCTTGAGTAATTTCTAGAAGATTTTTTAAAGAAATCCCGCAGTAAATCTCCTGAACAATTTTTGGTGATATTTCTGAAGGAATTTCTTCAAAAATGTTTGAAAAAATAATGAAATATTACAAGCATGTACCAATATACAAGCCAAAACAGCTTTTCTTGAAGAAATTTGCTGGAGAACTTTCAGGAGAAAATTTCAGAAACCCGTCAACCTGTTTTAAGATAAATCTCCTAAGATTTTTTTAATAACTCCTAAAGAAGTGCCAAGCAATATTCCTGGTCGAATATCTGAAAAAAATCTTTGAAGGAATCCTTGGACGGATTCATTCTAAAGGTATACTAAGAGGAATTTTTAGAGCAATTGTTGCCTAAAGAACTCCAAGAAATTCTGCGAGAATCTCCTTTCTGTAAACATTCCAGAGAATTATTGATACGCCCCAAAAAAAATCCACAAAGAAAGTTCTGGCGGTGCCGCTGAAGGTAATTCTGGGGAATTTTCTGAAAATTAAAAATAATCTTGCAAAACTCGTAAAAGAAATTCTTGCAAGAATTATCTTTCCATGATATTTCTTGAAATAATAATACACTGAAAGGTTTTCTCCGAATAATTCTTAATAAATCGTAATAGTGAAGTTATTTCCTTTTGAGGTACCACCCAAGAAACAGAACTAGCTGTATAACAGTTTCTTAAACTAAAGTTTGCTTAAGAGTGGTTTGTTCCATTCTTGTACAGCAAAAATGTTTGTTGGGCAGTAACCCGAGCAGAAAAGAATAGCAACAAAATAACATATCGAGGTATTTATCTTAAATAACATTGTACCGCGATATGCCATTCATATGGTGGACATAAGAGGAAAAATAACAAAATGAATACCATAATTTTGTATAAATAACACCTGAAAAATAACAAGCCATGTTATTTCAGTAATGAATGCATACCATAAATTTCAAGTGCTCTATTTGATATCCAGAAGGTATAAAATAACCAAGTAATAACATGTCTTGCTATTGAATTGAATATTTTTCGATAGCTCCAAGATGTAATAACAAATCTTGTTATCCAGTTATTTTTCCAGCTATATCAACAAAACTACATCAATACCTAACTTTGCTCAAATACCTCCATTTGTTATTGTGGTGTTCTCATAACATTGCGTAGAATAATATAACAATACCAACTTGAGATATTAGAGCACAGGTTGCTCTTAGCACGGTATTTGTAAGGTATGCCCTTCTGCTCGGGAAAGGTGGCACTGAATTTGAAAACCTTGAGTTACCATAACAGCACTGGGAATACCTTCCAAGATTCTTTTAGGGAATTCTCCCGGGAATCCCTAAGCGATTTCTCCCGAGATTTTTTTTATCCCGATATGCATTCATGATTCTTCCCGAGATCTTTTGATTCATTCCTTCAGAGATTCTTTTAAAGATTTTTTCCAGCAATTTCTTTCAGGGTTTCCTCCCGGGATTTTTCCAATGATTCTTTCTGGCACTCTTTTAGGGATTTCTCCCAGAACTTTCTCATTGATTTCTGTCGGGGATTCATTTAGGGATTTTTTGGGGACTTACTCCCGATTGTTCCCGAATTCTCTTCAAGGATTTATTCCCAGATTCTTCCACGGATTCTTTTCGAAATTCCTGTCTAGATGTATAGGGGGATTAGGGGCATAATGGACACCCGGGCCAAATGGACACCCCTGTTTTTGCCGAAACCATAGACTTTTATGTAAAACTTTCAATGCATAAGTGTAAAGAAACAAGTCATGGTTCTATTTTTCAAAAGTGCCATTTATATTGCTCTAAAATAACCAAAATATCATTGAAATATACAGCAAATACAGCAAATAAGGTATTTCGAGTGTTGGAGTGTGTCCACCATAAAAACAAAAGAATTGTTACCTTTTCTACATGTATACAGAGATTTAGCAATGGATGAAGTATTTTATTTTTGATCAAAATTTGCTTAAAAAAGCAATTTTAAAGCTGTAGTCGATTCGGGCGAAATTAACACTGGCAATTATGAATGGATGTACGCGCATTGCATACTGATAGGCGTTTTAGAAATTTTGTTAAAAATCAATCCGATTATTTTAGCCTAAAGTTTAATTAATTAACTTTGATGTTATGTTAACTTGTCTAAGATGGAGTATTATATCTGTGGTATTGATCTCCATAAGCAAATTACTTAACTGGTTGGTGTAATCAAAGAATTAGCATAAAATATGCAGGGGTGTCCATTTCGCCCCGTACCTTTCCTGTCAGTCCTTAAAAATACACGCTTTACAATTCATTATTTCTTCACAATAAAGACATTCTACATTCTGTAAATGTTTGAAATACGTAGGAAACAAGTTAAAGTTGTAAGCCAACTGATAATATGTTAAGTTTTTCTCTGTTATACAGGCCTAACGTACTCATTTGCTTAGGGTGTCCATTATGCCCCTAATACCCCTACTAAAATTCCTAGGGGGATTCTTTCAGGGATTCCTCCAGCATGCGCTTGGGAGCTCCTTTAGGAATATTTATATTAGGGATTACTCATGGACCACTCCATGAATTGCTCCCGGGATTCCTTAAGGGTATTCTCCTGAGTCCTTAATGGGCCATGTATTAAGGAACTGTAGGATACAAAAGGCACGAAACTTTCATAACTGATGAAAAAGCAACGTCATTTCTGTATTCTTCTTTAGGAATAGATCCTGAACAGGCTTCAATTTTAGAAAAGTAACATAATAGTTATGATTTTTGTCATACTTTGAAGAAGTTTTGATACTCTAGTGTTGTGAAGTGTAATTGAAATGTCCCAAAAACTTTGATTGAAACAACGTCACTGTTGTTGCATGTTGATTGAAACAATACACAAGAACCGTCGCACTGTGACGTGATAGCTAGAACCATTTTATCAACCATGCTGTATAATTTAGCAAAAGAGCATGCCATAAGAGAAAATACACTGCTATTTTCAATGTCAATAGTAGTTATGATTTATGAATGCGATCTAATGTTAGTCGGAAACTTCTGCAAAGTAAGAGAGATACATACAAACGAACGGAACAACACTGGCTAATGATGAATAACGACCAGCTTCGTTCCATTGAAAAGGCTAACTTTTCCTTCCGTCACGCTTTCGGCATGCAACTCATCTCAGCAGAGACCTGTCATAATTTCCCGTCGCGAGCACCATCGCCCACCCACGCCTCGTCTGGTTGTCTGACTCAGCGATAACTAATACTCGTAGCTGTTGGAAAGTTCAAAGAGCAACAACACCGGATCCGAGATTATCCCGTGTCTATTTGCTGGCTGGCATGTTTGTTTCACGGTCATCCAGTGTGGACCCGCAGCGCTGCCACCACGTTCCTCATCATTACCCATGCCTCGAATTGTACACAAACCAATACCTAAGTAGAAGAGTCTTTCGCTTTAAATTTGGCGCCGCCACCGCCTCCACCAACGACTTTGGCTACTGTGATGCCGACGTCGTCGTCGTCGTCGTCGAACGTGCCAACAACACTCTCCAACGCCAACTTGGACACGCGGCACCCGGTCTCAACAACTCTTCCGCACCGAACAAGTTTTCCACCGTTTTCTACGGAACATCAGTTACTGTAGTTGTGACCTAATCGTAAATGTAGCGCGACGTGTCGTTGCCGTCATCGCATCTTTGTCACCCTCCACTAGGATGCCGATGCCGTGATCCATAGCTGACTAGGGCCAGGGATGAGCTGGTAAATGATGATCCTGACGGGTTTGAGGCTAGTTAACTAGGCAAAATCTTTGATTCGAGATGTACAGAGTTTCAATGTTGCTCTGTGTTAATATGCATTGAACATATAAGAATTATGTGAATCGACCGATAACACTAGTTTACAAAATAAAACGAAAGTCGTGAACTTCTGTCAACGATCAACATTTTTGAAGCATAATTTAGCGCTGATTTCGAAAACGTGCTTCAAAAGTTTTAAGTAGAACAGTTTTTAAGTTTTAGCTCAATATTGAGTTTTACAACTTTTTAAAATATGGAATTTAATAAAATTCAAATATCTTGCGTTTTGTTCAACCAATTTCAATTTTTTTCCATCAATTAAAAGCTGAATACAATACCATTCGATCATCTGAATGCAGGTTTTGCGTCAGATCGATGAAATTCAAGATATTGGCGAGTTTTAGGGACGATCTCCTTAAATTTTAACCAAATTTCCAAAAATATATGAAGAAATGTATTTTTTTCACTAATAAAAAAAAACATTCTAAAAATTATTTCTCAACGCCGCTAGCAATGATGGTTCTCCGTAGTTGCATGTCCGAAAGATCGTGAAACTATTGAGAACTTGAGTTACAGGTCCTAAGCCCTGGTAAAGGAGGAAGGTTGCGATGGCTGTTATTCATGGCCATCGTGTAAAGAAAAAATGGATAAACCCCAATGCCAAGGTGTCATGCGACCCGTGCCGAGGGCTGAATGGTTGAGGGGGTTCTAAACATGCTCAACCGCGAACGGAGCCTGGGGTGCACCAGGGCGAACACCCCAGTAAGCAGCCCTTACTGCACTACGGCGGGGCACTGGTGCAGCGGACATTTATTTCCCTAGCTACTCGTGGGACCAAAAATGAGTACAAAATCTACAAACAACCTTCAAGGTGACGACTGCCTCTCTCAGTCGTGTGAGAGCGAAGTGGAGAAAACTATGAGTCAGCTTGGCCTTACCGAAGACCAGCTACTCAGTAGTTCGCAGGAGAAGATGGAAATATCCTGCCTCTCAACGCCTACCTCCCGGAGCAGCACATGTTTCGACAAAGCTGATCCAGATCTACAACACCCCTCATCGACCGACTCCAATCTGCTGCACATGGAAGATAACGAAGATGATGGTATACGGATCGTCATCAACCCTCAAAAATCTTTAGCAAGTAGCAAAGGATCCGAAGATAACAAGGGTTCTACGGAAGCCAAGGGGGCTCCAAGTAAGAAATTCCCCATACTCTCATGCTCGCAGAGGAAGCAGCTTAGAACTCTCCGGGAGAAGGGAAAAGATCGGAATGAGGCCTTGTCCATAATCCTGAATAAGGAGAGCGAGCCCACTTCCTCAAAAAGCTCGAGAAACGACCTAGACAAATCCGCCACATAGGACCCCAAACAAAAAAGGGTGAAGCACCATCTGGATCCGAGAGAGCGCGCCCAACAGTCCACAAACAGCGCGCCTCAGAAAAACGTGTCTGGACAACAAAACCCACCAATGAGGAAAACAGCTGGTATCAGCTACAGTGATATGGCCAAAAGCGGGAAGGTCGGGATAATACCCAAAGACTTTCCCACCGACCAACTCACTACAGCCCAGCTAGACCTTCTACAAGAAGCACTCCTGCTCAGAGTAGTTCAACAACGAAACGAGCCAATAAAACCCAAATTCAACAACCTCATCTACAAGTCCGGTTACATGGTTCTAATCTGTAAGGATCCAGAGACTGCTGAATGGTGAAAGAGAATATCCCCATCCATGAAACCCTGGGAAGGTGCAGAGCTGATGGCAATGGACGAAGTGGCGATTCCACGTCCAGAGATGATCCGAGCATTCTTCCCACAAAGCTCCAGCTATGACGACGACCGAATAAAGGATCTCATAGAAAGCCAAAATGACATCACAACAACTAATTGGCGTATTGTGAAACGATCCATTCTGAAAGACATTCATGTCGAATGGATCTTCACAGTAGAGGGTGCGTCGATGGAAAAGTTGAAGAAGTCCAAATACACCCTCAACTACCGATTTGGTGAAATCCAACTAAGGAAGATTACAGATCAACCGACTGCCGATACCGCCAATCCGACTGGAAGGCCGACCCAAGAGCAATCTGAGGAAGCCTCCGGTTCGGGCGAGGTTAGTAAATCTCACCCCAAAAGCACCATAAAGGCTAGTCAGTCCGCCTCTAAAGGAAAAGCTCGAAGCTTACATGCGACTCCCTGCTCTAGTGGTACCAAACCAAAGGTATCAAAACAGGGCAAAGGGAGTGCAAAAAGCGACAGTTTGACCACAGAGGCGAAACTGGCGGGTCAGGTCGCTACAGGGAAGAGAAACAACACAAACTGTAACACCAAACGACACCCTGATGATCCGCAACATCCAAAGCCGGATAGTCGTCGTCCGGAAAAAAGCGGTAACCCCGGAAATGGCGACTAAAGTTCTGCAAGTGAACCTCCACCATGCTGAGAGCGCCACGGGTGTGCTCTGTCGGAGGTTCACCAAAGAGAATCTAACCGTGGCCCTCATTCAAGAGCCATGGGTCAATAAATCCAGAATACAAGGTATTCCACAACACTCATGTAAGTTGGTATATGATGACAGCCAGCTTTCTCCTAGAGCGGCTATTTTATTACATAACAACTGTAAATACTTTCCAGTTTCAGAATTCATAAAAAGGGACATCGTAGCTGTCAGGATGGAGGTACCTTCCGCTAGAAGGAGTAGAGAGATCTTGATGGTCTCGGCATACTTCCCAGGTGACGTGGACGAAAGCCCTCCTCCAGAAATAGCTGCGCTCGTAGCCTACAGCCACCGACACAACATCCCCTTCGTCATAGAGTGTGACGCAAATGCACATCACACCGTATGGGGAAGTACAAATATAAACACCAGAGGTGAGTACCTGTTACAGTTTCTCTCTTCCAAGAACATTGACATTTGTAATGTTGGTGACAAGCCCACGTTTGAAAACCTCATTCGTCAAGAAGTTTTGGACTTGACTCTATGTAGTCGGTCTATCTCTGATAAAATAAAAAACTGGCATGTTTCTGAAGAAATATCAATGTCAGACCACAAACACATCATCTTCGAATGGGAAGGGGGTCTAACGATAGAAAAAACGTTTAAAGATCCTAAGAAAACTGAGTAGGAATCCTACTCAGCTATCCTACAATCCGATGAGTACATCATAGAAAGTCACATCAAGTCCATAACACAATTGGAAGATGCGTTCAAATCCATTAAAAACAAAATCCTTAATGCCTACCAAGAGAGCTGTCCACCTAAATCAATTAGTTCGAGCAGAGACGTTCCATGGTGGAATAAAACTTTTGAGAAGCTTATGAAAACTGCGCGTAGGGAATTCAAACGTGCCAAGCGAACCGGCGATTGGAGCCTATACAGAAAGGCCCTGACGAACTACAACAAAGAAATAAGGTCAGCCAAACGGAAATCGTGGATTCTAATGTGGGAAAGCATAGAGAATACACCCGTAGTGGCCAGACTCCAAAAAACTCTTTCAAAAGACCACTCCAATGGTGTGGGTAGCCTCCGAAAGACGGATGGTTCGCTCACTGTAGAGCCTAGCGATACACTGAGCGAATTGTTAAAGATCCACTTCCCTGATTCAATCCCTGAGTCGAGCATCGGCGACCAAGACACTGGAATTGCTGTCTCAGATCCACAAGAGATCCAATCATGGGTTTCTGGATCTAAAAAAGACCCAATAAAGGTTGCAAAGGAAGCTTTCACTCGGGCCAGGGTTGAGAGGGCTGTGAGATCTTTCGAGCCATTTAAGTCTCCTGGCATGGATGGAATATTCCCAGCGTTGATCCAAAAAGAGAAGAAAACACTGGTTCCACCCTTGGTTGAGATTTTTAGGGCAAGTCTAATTTTGGGGCATATAGCCAACGATTGGCGTCAAATCCGGGCTGTCTTCATTCCGAAGGCAGGAAAGAGAGATAAAACCAACCCCAAAGCATTCAGGCCGATAAGTTTATCCTCTGTAATGCTCAAAATTATGGAAAAGGTACTATGCGAGTACATAAATCACAAATTTATGAAAGCAATGCCTTTGTCAAAAAACCAATTCGCTTATCAAAGTGGAAAATCTACGATCTCGGCACTACATACGGTAGTTCAAAAGATCGAAAAAACACTCAATGCAAAAGAAATTGCTCTTGTAGCATTTCTTGATATTGAGGGCGCATTCAATAACGCTTCTTATTCGTCTATAGGGTCAGCAATGTTGAGGAGAAAATTCGACCCATGCATTGTTACCTGGGTACATGCTATGCTAGCTAATCGAAAAATCTCCTCTGAGCTTAGCGGTTCATACATTACTGTTAAAGCAACAAGGGGGTGTCCGCAAGGCGGAGTACTTTCTCCTTTGTTGTGGTCACTGGTGGTGGATGAGCTTCTAGACAGCTTAGAGAGAAGAGGCTTCGAAGTGGTTGGATATGCTAATGACGTTGTCGTTATTGTACGAGGCAAATTCGAAAGTGTTATCGTGGAAAGAATGCAATCTGCCCTAAATCACACTTTTTCCTGGTGTCATAAGGAACAACTAGGCATAAATCCTACAAAAACTTCCATTATCCCTTTCACCAAACGGAGGAAGGTCCAACTGAACCCCCTTTTAAAACCATTGTTCGTCCCAGGACTACTTACGCTTCCTTTGTCTGGTGGCCTAAAACTAATGAGGCTGCTGCAAGGGCGTAGCTCAACAAAATCCAACGCACCGCTTGCATAGCTATCACTGGTGCAGTTCGTAGTACACCCACTTTTGCCCTAGACGCAATGCTTCACCTGCCCCGGTTAGATCAATTCATAAAGCTGGAAGCGGAAAAAAGTGCTCTAAGGTTAAAGAGAACGAAAACACTGCTGTCGGGAGACCTTACGGGTCACCTCAGCATATTAAATGAATTTGCCATAAATCCCGCAATAGGAATTTGTAGTGACTGGATGGAAACGGTAGTCAATTATGACTTACCTTACGATGTGCTCATTCCTTCCCGCCAGGAGTGGGAAGGAGGTGGACCCAGCGTTCCAACAGGCTCTATAAATTTCTTCACAGATGGTTCGAAAATGAATAATCTGACAGGCTCCGGAATCTATGGCCCTAGAACAAAAATCTCTGTCCACTTAGGACAGTGGCCCACAGTATTTCAGGCGGAAATATATGCAATATTAGAATGCGTGTTATTATGCCTGAGGAGAAAGTATAGGTTTGCAAAAATATGTATTTTCTGTGACAACCAAGCGGCACTTAAGTCGCTTAATAACTACACCTGTATCTCAAAGCTAGTGTGGGAATGCATTCTGGCTTTGAAAAACTTATCCATACGCAATCGAGTCTACCTATATTGGATCCCAGGACATACGGGTCTAGAGGGAAACGAGATTGCTGATGAGCTAGCCAGGAATGGATCTAATGAAAGGTTCATTGGCCCTGAGCCCTTCTGCGGGATCTCAGACTGCTCTGTAAAAATGGAACTGTACAAATATATGGTCAGTCAAATCACATCAAACTGGAATGCACTTCCCCATACGAGCCAATCCAAAAGGCTCGTAACGATAAACCCCAAGAAAACTCAACAACTATTAGGTCTCAACAAAGGGGATCTCAACATCTACACCGGTCTAATAACTGGACACTGCCCCTGCAGATACCATCTACAAAAGATCGGAGCAATCCAAACCTCAAATTGCCGCTTCTGTGACGAGGAGAGGGAAACATCAGAACACATCCTCTGCTATTGCAGTGCACTCACTCAACGTAGGTTCAAAGTTCTCAGCAAGCCCTTTTTAGGGCCTGCTGACATATGGATCTTATCTCCCAAGGACGTGGTTGGCTTCATAAAGCTAGTCTCGCCAGAATGGGGGAGTCACATACTGTAACTCAGGATCCCTATTCATCAATAATAGATGGTCTTGAGTTCAGTCGATACCAAGGTATCTCAGTGACAAATATGTTACTGAGATAACTTGCGTGCCTCACAGCAAAAGGGTATATCACAATAGTTCTAAAATCTGGACGCAGTGATCTTCACCCGACAAACGAGAGAGAGATTTCTCAACGTTTATTTCACAAATCATATGTAGGCGATTTACAGTAAAAAATTCAGCTCAATCGGAGCATTGATTACGGAGAATAAGATGTTTGAAGTGAGCGACTTTGCTTAAAAATAGAACAAAAATCGATTTCAAATCATCAACCTTGTATGGAAAGTCGAAAAAATTTCCGCTCTACTGTATTTTTCTCTTTCGCGTTTTCGAACTCAGGGCATGATTCTACACCAAAAATGATCATCAGCTTACCGAGTTCAAAAATGCTGTAAACTAGTGTAATGTGTTATTCCAATTTCACAACTGTAAATTCGGTCTGAGTCTGTTCCATGTAAATTTAGCCACAATTTCATGGGAGAAAAGTCATTGTCAAGTCAAAGTGTATTAAACTGTTTTTAGATTGGAGGAGGGACTATTCTCGTAGGATTTCTCAACATTTCTCTTAGTATTTCTTCAAAGCGCATCTGTTCTGGGATTTTTTTTTTTAATTTTCTTCTAAAACTCTTTCAGGAATTCCCACAGAATTTTCTTTGGCACGTCTTCACAAATTTCTTACGATTTCTCAAAAGATTAATCTACGGGTTTGCACAGATATTTTTGCCAAACTTCCTCCTGGAATTCGTTAAGGGATTTTATAGGTAGGTTATTTCAAATATAATAAATTACTCTAAAATTTTTGGTAATTTATTTAATGATTGCCTATTTTCTTTGATGTATTTCTTCAAACATGCCTAAAGGAATTCTTTCAAACATATTGTCCGGATTTCTTCTACGATTTTTTCTTTGAAATTTCCCATAAAATTTTCGATAAATTCTCCTAAATTCTTCTAACAATTACTCCAGAGATTTAGCCATAAGGAGACTGGAACCTCAAGTAAAATATTATCTCCTGGGCGCCCGTTAAAAACACCACCCCCGGCAAAGACTGGCGCTAGAGCCTAGCTATTTAGCACTGTAGTTGGAGGAAATGTCAATGCAGAACCCGTAGCTTCCGGGAAGGTAAGCCCAGCTCCCTGGGTTAGTGGGTTGGTGTCAGGCCCTGCGAGCCAGCCGTAAAAAAGACTAGCACCGAGAAATCAACAAGAGTAGAATGCGAACCGATACCAATGGTGACGACCACAGCGACGAAAAGGGACTTGCATTTGGAAGCTCGGTACGTGGAACTGCAGATCTCTTAACTTCATCGGGAGCACCCACATACTCGCCGATATACTGAAGGATCGCGGGTTCGGAATCGTAGCGCTGCAGGAGGTGTGTTGGACAGGATCCATGGCGCGAACGTTTAGAGGTAATCATACCATCTACCAGAGTTGCGGTAACATACGCGAACTGGGAACAGCTTTCATCGTGATAGGCGACATGCATAGGCGCGTGATCGGTTGGTGGCTGATCGACGAAAGAAAGGTTGAGGATTAAGGGCCGTTTCTTCAACATCAGCATAATAAACGTGCACAGCCCTCACTCCGGAAGCACTGATGATGACAAAGACGCATTTTACGCGCAGCTCGAACGCGAGTACGATCGCTGCTTAACCCGAGCAGGAGAAAATAGCTGTAGAATAAATAACTCAGGTATGGAAAACCGAATACCTACAACCTGAATGAGGTATTAAGGGCGGACGGGACGGTCGAGGAAATATCCGCCATTGCTCTGTGGCTACTAAGATGGTAATCTCAGATTCTACTTCATATTTTGCAACAAAAACCTATCATTGTGTATGCTCACTTGCAGTGCATATGCTGATTGGTTTTCAACATCTTCAGTGCGATAGAACTCGAGATTACCATCTTCAAAATCGCGAGGCAAATTGTTAGAAAGAGAGGCAAGATAGGAAAAATAACACGGCGTCCCGTTTCACCTTAAGTAGCCCTGCATAAGAGGTAAAATACCTAAAATAATAACTGGTGTGTATTCTGTGCATAACGCGTGAATAATGATATCAAGTATGGCAATACCTAAATAATAATCAGCAGTATTTCCATACGAATGGAATGTATCAATACCTACAAAATACCAAAATAAGTTATTTTCAATACCTGGGCAACCGACCAATACCTTGTCTTGGTATGATACCTGACTTTGGTATGCTCTAGTTATGTGGCAGTTATTCATTCCTGCTTGGGAAGCCACGACGTCAAGATCATCATAGGGGATCTAAACTCTTAGGTAGGCCAGCAGGAAGAATTCAGATCGACGATTGGAAAGTTCAGCGCCCACCAGCTGACGAACGACAATGGCCTCATGGATTTCGCCGCCTCCAAGAACATGGCCATTCATAGCACCTTCTTCCAGCACAGCCTCCCGTATCGTTACACCTGGAGATTACCACAACAAACGGAATCGCAAATCGACCACGTTCTGATTGATGGGCGGCACTTCTCCGACATTCTCGACGTTAGGATCTATCGTGGCGCTAATATCAACTCTGATCATTACATGGTGATGGTTAAACTGCGCCCAAAACTCTCCGTTATTAACAATGTACAGTACCGGCGGCCGCTCCGATATGATCTAGAGCGACTGAAGCAACCGGATGTCGCCATAGCATACGCGCAGAATCGCGAGGCAGCGTTGCCGGACGAGGGTGTGCTCGATGTGGCCCCTCTAGAGGACTGCTAGAGTACAGTCAAAGCAGCCATCAACAACGCAGCTGAGAGCACTATCGGATACGTAGAACGGAGTCGACGAAACGATTGGTTCGACGAGGAGTGCAGAGCGGTTCTGGAGGAGAAGGATGCAGCACGGGCGGTAATGCTGCAGCATGGAACCCGACAGAATGTGGAGCGATACAGACAGAAGCGGAAGCAGCAGACCCGTCTCTTCCGGGAGAAAAAGCGCCGCCTGGAAAAAGCGGAGTGCGAGGAAATGGAACTGCTGTGCCGTTCACAAGAAACACGGAAGTTAAATCAGATGCTCAACGTATCCTGCAACAGCTTCGTGCCGAAATATGCATAATGGGAGCCTCCTGACGGGCAAACGTGAGGTGATCGAAAGGTGGAAGCAGCACTTCGACGAGCACCTGAATGGCGAAGAGAGTGTAGGCACGGGGGATCAAGGCAGCGGAGGAAGTGACTATGTTGGTGCAGCAGAGGACGGGAACCAATCAACTCCCACGCTGAGGGAAGTTAAGGATGCCATCCACTAGCTCGAAACCAACAAAGCGGCTGGTAAGGACGGTATCGCAGCAGAACTCATTAGAATGGGCCCGGAAAAGTTGGCCACCTGTCTGCACTAGTTAGTAGTCAAGATCTGGGAAACCGAACAGCTACCGGAGGAGTGGAAGGAAGGGATAATCTGTCCCATCCACAAGAAAGGCGACAAATTAATGTGTGAGAACTTTCGAGCGATCACCATTTTGAATGCCGCCTACAAAGTGCTATCCCAGATCATCTTCCGTCGTATTTCACCTAAAGTAAATGCGTTTGTGGGAAATTACCAAGCCGGTGTCATCGATGGCCGGTCGACAGCGGACCAGATCTTCACCGTACGGCAAATCCTCCAGATATGCCATGAATGCCAGGTCCCAACGCACCACTTGTTCGTCGACTTCAAGGCGGCATACGACAGTATCGACCGCACAGAGCTATGGAAAATTATGGACGAGAACAGCTATTCCGGGAAGCTTACCAGACTGATACTGTGTCTACTACGGACTCCAGAAGAAGCTGCGGTCTGAAAAGATTCCAATTGGTACGTTACGCCAAGTACAAAAGAAGAAGAAGAAGGAGAAGGGGAAGAAGATGAGCACTGCATGATGATGACTACATAAGACACAGGGATGTTTTCAAATAGGGTACAACACCAGAAAGAGAGATAAATGTCTTCAAGAAATGGAGCAAAATTTTTCATGTAAGAGAAAAGTGAAAATTTTCCTTCCTATCAAAGCCCACTCGTGCCATTAGTCAAAGAAAAAATCCTAAAGCCACAATTTTTCGCCACTTGGCTCGAATCTCCTCAAGCTGCCTATCCGCTATACAACACATTGCATGGCAGCAGCAGCCGAAAGAAAGAAGTCCAATTTTTCCCTTCAGCTTTTCTTTCTTCTGGGAGCAGACCGTTTTCCCCGATACAGAGCGTCCCATTGGGGCTCGTAAATCTATTGAACCACTCACTCATGGCTTCCGGCCGGCCGCAGCCGCCACCGCCGAGCACGCCGACTGATGTTGGTCCACCTTCACTCATTCCTGCGTGTTCCCAGAAGGGAAACCGCATCGCAGTATTAGCAGCGGTGCTATCCACCGCAACCACCACGCGGACCGCATTGCGTTGCTCCCCTATGACCTGGTGCCCGTCGCGGCGGTGGAGACTGATGGGTCAATATTAATAGAGTGTGTAACAACTGTGAGCGATGCGGTGGAAAAAAAACCCGAACGTGTGGGATGTTGGGCGGCCAAACGAAAAGACAGCGTTCTCCCTTCCGGCTTGTCCGCTCGGTCGGCCCTCTCGGCTCGGACCTCTGACTCTGACAGTGATGGAAGACTCCATCTCTACGCTCGGTGGTCTTCGGCGGCGGTCAGGAAGCAAGGAAAAAACTTTTCTCTTTCCGGATGCGTAAGTTTTAAATTGATTCTTCGACTGGGCCAAGTCGATTCGATTTCTTTGCACCCTCGCCTCACCTCGACTGTTCTTTCGGGTTCACATGCCGAGAGGGGTCACTCTCTGTCTACCTCACCACTGACTCTGACTGATGGTCAATAGAATAATCTTCCGTCTGATTGACCACACGTTCGGAAAGTTGGCAAAGAATGTGAATGTCCGTCTGTGTGGATGTATGTGTGGGATGCGGTTCGGTCCGGTTCGATTCCGGACCCAAGTGGGTCGCACAATCCGGTGGGAAATTGGACAAGTTTTGACCGGAGGACTACTCCACACACAGTCGGTTCTTCTTTCAAGAGGGATGTTTTACATTGTTGAATATCGGATGGGTCGGGTAATCTCGGGAAGGTAAAACAGGGAACAAGGGTTCTCGGACGGTAATTACTTGTAGCTTGACTGATTTCGATGTTCCTACGTCGGTTTCCTTTGACGGATGATAGAGAGTGAGAGACCTGCCGGAAAGGGAAATAGAGTCCGATGCCTCTTGAGTGGGACCAATTTTCCGGAAGATTTATGATTGTGTATACGGATGGAAGCTGGGGTTGCAGGTAATAAAAGAAAAGAGTTGTGAGCTTCTCTGCGGTTCGTGTCTTCCTTCGTTGGATCACAGTTGAGTTTGCTGGAGAATTGTAAAAAAAACCATCTAAACAAAAAACTTGTTGGTTTCAGGCTTAGTTGACAAGCGATAGAGACGAATCTCTGGACGAAATTCTGTCGAATCTCTACTCGAGATTCTGTCGAATCTCTAGACGAGATTCTGTCAAATCTCTGGACGAGATTCTGTCGAATTTTCGGACGAGATTCTGTCGAATTTTCGGACGAGATTCTGTCGAATCTCTAGACGAGATACTGTCGAATCTGTGGACGCGATTCTGTCGAATCTCTGGACGAGATTCTGTCTAATCTCTGGACGAGATTCTGTCGAATCTCTGGACGAGATTCTGTCGAATCTCTGGACGAGATTCTGTCGAATCTCTAGATGAGATTCTGTCGAATCTCTGGACGAGACTCTGTCGAATCTCTGGACGAGACTCTGTCGAATCTCTGGACGAGATTCTGTTAAATCTCTGGACAAGGTTCTGTCGAATCTCTAGATGAGATTCTGTCGAATTTCTGGACGAGATTCTGTCGAATCTCTGGACGAGATTCTGTCGAATCTCTGGACGAGATTCTGTCGAATCTCTAGACGAGATTCTGTCGAATCTCTAGACAAGATTCTGTCGAATCTCTAGACGAGATTCTGTCGAATCTCTAGACGAGGATCTGTTGAATACCTAGGCGTGATTTTGTCGAATTTCTATTCGAGATTCTGTCGAATTTCTGGACGAGATTCTGTCGAATCTCTGGACGAGATTCTGTCGAATCTCTGGACGAGATTCTGTCGAATCTCTAGACGAGATTCTGTCGAATCTCTAGACAAGATTCTGTCGAATCTCTAGACGAGATTCTGTCGAATCTCTAGACGAGGATCTGTTGAATACCTAGGCGTGATTTTGTCGAATTTCTATTCGAGATTCTGTCGAATTTCTTGACAAGATGCTGTCGAATCATTAGACGAGGCTCGGTCGAATCTCTAGACAAGGTTCTGTCGAATCTCTAGTCAAGATTCTGTCAAATCTCCAGACAAAATTCTGTCGAATCTCCAGACGAGATTCTGTCGAATCTCCAGACGAGATTCTGTCGAATCTCCATACGAGATTCTGTCGAATCTCCATACGAGATTCTGTCGAATCTCCAGACGAGATTCTGTCGAATCTCTGGACGAGATTGTGTCGAATCTCTGGACGAGATTCTGTCGAATCTCTGGACGAAATTCTGTCGAATCTCTGGACGAAATTCTGTCGAATCTCTGAACGAGATTCTGTCGAATCTCTGGACGAGATTCTGTCGAATCTCTGGACGAGATTCTGTCGAATCTGTGGACGAGATTCTGTTGACTTTATAGACGAGATTCGGTTGAATATCTATACGAGAATCTGTGGGAATCTCTGGACGAGATTCTGACGAATCTCTGGACGACATTCTGACGAATCTTTGGACGAGTTTCTGACGAATCTCTGGACTAGATTCTGACGAATCTCTGGACGAGATTCGGTCGAATCTCTGGACGAGATTCAGTCGAATCTCTGGACGAGATTCTGTCGAAGCTCTAGATGAGATTCTGTCGAACCACTGGACGAGATTCTATCGAATCTATGGACGAGATCCTGTCGAATCTCTGGACGAGATTCTGTCGAATCTCTGGACGAGATTCTGTCGAATCTCTGGACGAGATTCTGTCGAATCTCTGGACGAGATTCTGTCGAATTTCTGGACGAGATTCTGTCGAATCTCTGGACGAGATTCTGTCGAATCTCTGGACGAGATTCTATCGAATCTCTGGACGAGATTCTGTCGAATCTCTGGACGAGATTCTGTCGAATCTCTGGACGAGATTGTGTCGAATCTCTGGACGAGATTCTGTCGAATTTCTGGACGAGATTCTGTCGAATCTCTGGACGAGATTCTGTCGAATCTCTGGACGAGATTCTATCGAATCTCTGGACGAGATTCTGTCGAATCTCCAGACGAGATTCTGTCGAATCTCTGGACGAGATTGTGTCGAATCTCTGGACGAGATTCTGTCGAATCTCTGGACGAAATTCTGTCGAATCTCTGGACGAAATTCTGTCGAATCTCTGAACGAGATTCTGTCGAATCTCTGGACGAGATTCTGTCGAATCTCTGGACGAGATTCTGTCGAATTTCTGGACGAGATTCTGTCGAATCTCTGGACGAGATTCTGTCGAATCTCTGGACGAGATTCTATCGAATCTCTGGACGAGATTCTGTCGAATCTCCAGACGAGATTCTGTCGAATCTCTGGACGAGATTGTGTCGAATCTCTGGACGAGATTCTGTCGAATCTCTGGACGAAATTCTGTCGAATCTCTGGACGAAATTCTGTCGAATCTCTGAACGAGATTCTGTCGAATCTCTGGACGAGATTCTGTCGAATCTCTGGACGAGATTCTGTCGAATCTGTGGACGAGATTCTGTTGACTTTATAGACGAGATTCGGTTGAATATCTATACGAGAATCTGTGGGAATCTCTGGACGAGATTCTGACGAATCTCTGGACGACATTCTGACGAATCTTTGGACGAGTTTCTGACGAATCTCTGGACTAGATTCTGACGAATCTCTGGACGAGATTCGGTCGAATCTCTGGACGAGATTCAGTCGAATCTCTGGACGAGATTCTGTCGAAGCTCTAGATGAGATTCTGTCGAACCACTGGACGAGATTCTATCGAATCTATGGACGAGATCCTGTCGAATCTCTGGACGAGATTCTGTCGAATCTCTGGACGAGATTCTGTCGAATCTCTGGACGAGATTCTGTCGAATCTCTGGACGAGATTCTGTCGAATTTCTGGACGAGATTCTGTCGAATCTCTGGACGAGATTCTGTCGAATCTCTGGACGAGATTCTATCGAATCTCTGGACGAGATTCTGTCGAATCTCTGGACGAGATTCTGTCGAATTTCTGGACGAGATTCTGTCGAATCTCTGGACGAGATTCTGTCGAATCTCTGGACGAGATTCTATCGAATCTCTGGACGAGATTCTATCGAATCTCTGGACGAGATTCTATCGAATCTCTGGACGAGATTCTATCGAATCTCTGGACGAGATTCTGTCGAATCTCTGGACGAGATTCTATAGAATCTCTGGACGAGATTCTGTCGAATCTCTGGACGAGATTCTGTCGAATCTCTGGACGAGATTCTGTCGAATCTCTGGACGAGATTCTGTCGAATCTCTGGACGAGATTCTGTCGAATCTCTGGACGAGATTCTGTCGAATCTCTGGACGAGATTCTGTCGAATCTCTGGACGAGATTCTGTCGAATCTCTGGACGAGATTCTGTCGAATCTCTGGACGAGATTCTGTCGAATCTCTAGACGAGATTCTGTCGAATCTCTAGACGAGATTCTGTCGAATCTCTGGACAAGATTCTATCGAATCTCTGGACGAGATTCTGTCGAATCTCTAGACGAGATTCTGTCGAATCTCTAGACGAGATTCTGTCGAATCTTTAGACGAGATTCTGTCGAATCTCTAGACGAGATTCTGTCGAATCTCTAGATGAGATTCTGTCGAATCTCTAGACGAGATTCTGTCGAATCTCTAGACGAGATTCTGTCGAATCTCTAGACGAGATTCTGTCGAATCTCTGGATGAGATTCTGTCGAATCTCTAGACGAGATTCTGTCGAATCTCTGGACAAAATTCTATCGAATCTCTGGACGAGATTCTGTCGAATCTCTAGACGAGATTCTGTCGAATCTCTAGACGAGATTCTGTCAAATCTCTAGACGAGATTCTGTCGAATCTCTAGACGAGATTCTGTCGAATCTCTAGAAGGGATTCTGTCGAATCTCTAGACGAGATTCTGTCGAATCTCTAGACGAGATTCTGTCGAATCTCTAGACGAGATTCTGTCGAATCTCTAGACGAGATTCTGTCGAATCTCTAGACGAGATTCTGTCGAATCTCTAGACGAGATTCTGTATAATCTCTAGACGAGATTCTGTCGAATCTCTGGATGAGATTCTGTCGAATCTCTGGAATCTAGACGAGATTCTGTCGAATTTCAAGACGAGATTCTGTCGAATCTCTAGACGAGATTCTGTCGAATCTCTAGACGAGATTCTGTCGAATCTCTAGACGAGATTCTGTCGAATCTCTAGACGAGATTCTGTCGAATCTCTAGACGAGATTCTGTCGAATCTCTAGACGAGATTCTGTCGATTCTCTAGACGAGATTCTGTCGAATCTCTAGACGAGATTCTGCCGAATCACTAGACGAGATTCTGTCGAATCTCTAGACGAGATTCTGTCGAATCTCTAGTCAAGATTCTGTCGAATCTCTAGACGAGATTCTGTCGAATCTCTAGACGAGATTCTGTCGAATCTCTAGACGAGATTCTGTCGAATCTCTAGACGAGATTCTGTCGAATCTCTAGACGAGATTCTGTCGAATCTCTAGACGAGATTCTGTCGAATCTCTAGACGAGATTCTGTCGAATCTCTAGACGAGATTCTGTCGAATCTCTAGACGAGATTCTGTCGAATCTCTAGACGAGATTCTGTCGAATCTCTAGACGAGATTCTGTCAAATCTCTAGACGAGATTCTGTCGAATCTCTGGACAAGATTTTGTCGAATCTGTGGACAAGATTCTGTCGAATCTCTGGACAAGATTCTGTCGAATCTCTGGACGAGATTCTGTCGAATCTCTGGACGAGATTCTGTCGAATCTCTGGACGAGATTCTGTCGAATCTCTGGACGAGATTCTGTCGAATCTCTGGACGAGATTCTGTCGAATCTCTGGACGAGATTCTGTCGAATCTCTGGACGAGATTCTGTCGAATCTCTGGACGAGATTCTGTCGAATCTCTAGACGAGATTCTGTCGAATCTCTAGACGAGATTCTGTCGAATCTCTAGACGAGATTCTGTCGAATCTCTGGACGAGATTCTGTCGAATTTCTAGACGAGATTCTGTCGAATCTCTGGACGAGATTCTGTCGAATCTCTGGACGAGATTCTGTCGAATCTTTAGACGAGATTCTGTCGAATCTCTAGACGAGATTCTGTCGAATCCCTAGACGAGATTCTGTCGAATCTCTAGACGAGATTCTGTCGAATCTCTAGACGAGATTCTGTCGAATCTCTACACGAGATTCTGTCGAATCTCTAGACGAGATTCTGTCAAATCTCTAGACGAGATTCTGCCGAATCTCTAGACGAGATTCTGCTGAATCTCTAGACGAGATTCTGCCGAATCTCTAGACGAGATTCTGCCGAATCTCTAGACGAGATTCTGTCGAATCTTTAGACGAGATTCTGTCGAATCTCTAGACGAGATTCTGTCGAATCTCTAGACGAGATTCTGCCGAGTCTCTAGACGAGATTCTGCCGAATCTCTAGACGAGATTCTGCCGAATCTCTAGACGAGATTCTGCCGAATCTCTAGACGAGATTCTGCCGAATCTCTAGACGAGATTCTGCCGAATCTCTAGACGAGATTCTGCCGAATCTCTAGACGAGATTCTGTCGAATCTCTAGACGAGATTCTGCCGAATCTCTGGACGAGATTCTGCCGAATCTCTAGACGAGATTCTGCCGAATCTCTAGACGAGATTCTGCCGAAACTCTAGACGAGATTCTGCCGTATCTCTAGACAAGATTTTGTCGAATCTCTGGACGAGATTCTGTCGAATCTCTGAAGGAGATTCTGTCGAATCTCTGGACGAGATTCTGTCGAATCTCTGGACGAGATTCTGTCGAATCTCTGGACGAGATTCTGTCGAATCTCTGGACGAGATTCTGTCGAATCTCTGGACGAGATTCTGTCGAATCTCTGGACGAGATTCTATCGAATCTCTGGACGAGATTCTATCGAATCTCTGGACGAGATTCTCTCGAATCTCTGGACGATATTCTGTCGAATCTCTGGACGAGATTCTGTCGAATCTCTGGACGAGATTCTGTCGAATCTCTGGACGAGATTCTGTCGAATCTCTAGACGAGATTCTGTCGAATCTCTAGACGAGATTCTGTCGAATCTCTAGACGAGATTCTTTCGAATCTCTAGACGAGATTCTTTCGAATCTCTAGACGAGATTCTGTCGAATCTCTAGACGAGATTCTGTCGAATCTCTAGACGAGATTCTGTCGTATCCTTAGACGAGATTCTGTCGAATCTCTAGACGAGATTCTGTCGAATGTCTAGACGAGATTCTGTCAAATTTCTAGACGAGATTTTGTCGAATCTCTAGACGAGATTTTGTCGAATCTCTAGACGAGACTCTGTCGAATCTCTGGACGAGATTCTGTCGAATCTCTGGACGAGATTCTGTCGAATCTCTAGACGAGACTCTGTCGAATCTCTAGACGAGATTCGGTCGAATCTCTGGACGAGATCCTGTCGAATCTCTGGACGAGATTCTGTCGAATCTCTGGACGAGATTCTGTCGAATCTCTGGACGAGATTCTGTCGAATCTCTGGACGAGATTCTGCCGAATCTCTGGACGAGATTCTGTCGAATCTCTGGACGAGATTCTGTCGAATCTCTGGACGAGATTCTGTCGAATCTCTGGACGAGATTCTGTCGAATCTCTGGACGAGATTCTGTCGAATCTCTAGACGAGATTTTGTCGAATCTCTGGACGAGATTCTGTCGAATCTCTGGACGAGATTCTGTCGAATCTCTGGACGAGATTCTGTCGAATCTCTAGACGAGACTCTGTCGAATCTCTAGACGAGATTCGGTCGAATCTCTGGACGAGATCCTGTCGAATCTCTGGACGAGATTCTGTCGAATCTCTGGACGAGATTCTGTCGAATCTCTGGACGAGATTCTGTCGAATCTCTGGACGAGATTCTGCCGAATCTCTGGACGAGATTCTGTCGAATCTCTGGACGAGATTCTGTCGAATCTCTGGACGAGATTCTGTCGAATCTCTGGACGAGATTCTGTCGAATCTCTGGACGAGATTCTGTCGAATCTCTGGACGAGATTCTGCCGAATCTCTGGACGAGATTCTGTCGAATCTCTGGACGAGATTCTGTCGAATCTCTGGACGAAATTCTGTCGAATCTCTGGACGAGATTCTGTCGAATCTCTGGACGAGATTCTGTCGAATCTCTGGACGAGATCCTGTCGAATCTCTGGACGAGATTCTGTCGAATCTCTGGACGAGATTCTGTCGAATCTCTGGACGAGATTCTGTCGAATCTCTGGACGAGATTCTGTCGAATCTCTGGACGAGATCCTGTCGAATCTCTGGACGAGATTCTGTTGAATCTCTGGACGAGATTCTGTCGAATCTCTGGACGAGATTCTGTCGAATCTCTGGACGAGATTCTGTCGAATCTCTGGACGAGATTCTGTCGAATCTCTGGACGAGATTCTGTCGAATCTCTGGACGAGATCCTGTCGAATCTCTGGACGAGATTCTGTCGAATCTCTGGACGAGATTCTGTCGAATCTCTGGACGAGATTCTGTCGAATCTCTGGACGAGATTCTGTCGAATCTCTGAACAAGATTCTGTCGAATCGCTGGACGATATTCTGTCGAATCTCTGGACGAGATTCTGTCGAATCTCTGGACGAGATTCTGTTGAATCGCTGGACGAGATTCTGTCGAATCTCTGGATGAGATTCTGTCGAATCTCTGTACGAGATTCTGTTGAATCTCTGGACGAGATTCTGTCGAATCTCTGGACGAGATTCTGTCGAATGTCTAGACGAAATTCTGTCGAATGTCTAGACGAGATTCTGTTGAATGTCTAGACAAGATTCTGTCGAATGTCTAGACGAGATTCTGTCGAATCTCTAGACGAGATTCTGTCGAATCTCTAGACGAGATTCTGTCGAATCTCTAGACGAGATTCTGTCGAATCTCTAGACGAGATTCTGTCGAATCTCTAGACGAGATGCTGTCGAATCTCTAGACGAGATTCTGTCGAATCTCTAGACGAGATTCTGTCGAATCTCTAGACGAGATTCTGTCGAATCTCTAGACGAGATTCTGTCGAATCTCTAGACGAGATTCTGTCGAATCTCTAGACGAGATTCTGTCGAATCTCTAGACGAGATTCTGTCGAATCTCTAGACGAGATTCTGTCGAATCTCTAGACGAGATTCTGTCGAATCTCTAGACGAGATTCTGTCGAATCTCTAGACGAGATTCTGTCGAATCTCTAGACGAGATTCTGTCGAATCTCTAGACGAGATTCTGTCGAATCTCTGGACGAGATTCTGTCGAATCTCTGGACGAGATTCTGTCGAATCTCTGGACGAGATTCTGTCGAATCTCTGGACGAGATTCTGTCGAATCTCTGGACGAGATTCTGTCGAATCTCTGGACGAGATTCTGTCGAATCTCTGGACGAGATTCTGTCGAATCTCTGGACGAGATTCTGTCGAATCTCTGGACGAGATTCTGTCGAATCTCTGGACGAGATCCTGTCGAATCTCTGGACGAGATTCTGTTGAATCTCTGGACGAGATTCTGTCGAATCTCTGGACGAGATTCTGTCGAATCTCTGGACGAGATTCTGTCGAATCTCTGGACGAGATTCTGTCGAATCTCTGGACGAGATTCTGCCGAATCTCTGGACGAGATTCTGTCGAATCTCTGGACGAGATTCTGTCGAATCTCTGGACGAGATTCCGTCGAATCTCTGGACGAGATTCTGTCGAATCTCTGGACGAGATTCCGTCGAATCTCTGGACGAGATTCTGTCGAATCTCTGGACGAGATTCTGTCGAATCTCTGGACGAGATTCTGTCGAATCCCTGGACGAGATTCTGTCCAATCTCTGGACGAGATTCGGTCGAATCTCTGGACGAGATTCGGTCGAATCTCTGGACGAGATTCGGTCGAATCTCTGAACGAGATTCGGTCGAATCTCTGAACGAGATTCGGTCGAATCTCTAGACGAGATGCGGTCGAATCTCTAGACGAGATTCGGTCGAATCTCTAGACGAGATTCGGTCGAATCTCTAGACGAGATTCGGTCGAATCTCTAGACGAGATTCGGTCGAATCTCTAGACGAGATTCGGTCGAATCTCTAGACGAGATTCGGTCGAATCTCTAGACGAGATTCGGTCGAATCTCTAGACGAGATTCGGTCGAATCTCTAGACGAGATTTGGTCGAATCTCTAGACGAGATTCGGTCGAATCTCTGGACGAGATTCGGTCGAATCTCTGGACGAGATTCTGTCGAATCTCTAGACGAGATTCTGTCGAATCTCTAGACGAGATTCTGTCGGATCTCTAGACGAGATTCTGTCGAATCTCTAGACGAGATTCTATCGAATCTCTTGACGAGATTCGGTCGAATCTCTAGACGAGATTCTGTCGAATCTGTAGACGAGATTCTGTCGAATCTCTGGACGAGATTCTGTCGAATCTCTAGACGAGATTCTGTCGAATCTCTAGACGAGATTCTGTCGAATCCTTAGACGAGATTCTGTCGAATCTCTAGACGAGATTCTGTCGAATGTCTAGACGAGATTCTGTCAAATTTCTAGACGAGATTTTGTCGAATCTCCAGACGAGATTTTGTCGAATCTCTAGACGAGACTCTGTCGAATCTCTGGACGAGATTCGGTCGAATCTCTGGACGAGATTCGGTCGAATCTCTGGAGGAGATTTGGTTGAATCTCTGGACGAGATTCTGTCGAATCTCTGAACAAAATTCTGTCGAATCTCTAGAAGAGATTCTGTCGAATCTCTGGACGAGATTCTGTGTAATCTCTGAACGAGCGCTTCTGTCGAGACGAGGTTGACTGATATGGACTGTAGTTTTTAAGAATTAAGCTTCAGGACAGTTAAGTAAGTTTATAACTTTATAAGTTTTGAAGTTCGTATCCTCTCGATATCTCTCCCAGGAGTTCCTGCTAAACTTTAGGTTTAAATTTTTTTGCTTAACATTTTCCCCATATAACCTTGGATTACTCCTATGCGTACAATATAATCGGAAAAAGTTGAATTACATTCGTTTTAAATGGCTTATCCGACAGCCTATAAGTCAACATGCAAATCATCACGATAATTTAATTATTTCCAACCTAATTCATCTTTCAAATAACAACCGTCACACATTTCGTGTTCATAATCTCGTTTAGTCCATCTCTGAGCACTTCGAAAAGGACGCCAACGAAAAGATGAAGCTAACCCCTTTTTTATCCCGAAATCTGTGGGGGCGTGGGCGAAGGATGCGAATCAACCGACGACTGGGGGAACAGGTCATCAAAAGACCGTTCTGATTAGACACCCTCGTCGGAAGGGTGTACACAACAAATTATCGTTATTACTTTACCACTCACTCTACGCTTTAAGAGCGTTTTTTTTTTTTCCGTTGCTAGGTCCTCTCATCAAAGCGATGTACGTCTACAAACGAGCATGAGGACCAAGCTCAGTCGAGTGGCATTGATGGTGGTGGAGTCGAGCTGTCGCTATGACAACAGATGATTCCGGAGAGCGAGCAGTGGACCCAAATTTTTATACATTTTGCTTTCTTTCCGATGGTGCTCTAGTATTAATTCTGCTTTACTTTTTGCTACTAGGTACTACTGTCTGTAAAACAAGAGCGGGTTGCTTTGATTCGGGGCGTTCGTGTAGAAGCCAATGGATGTTTTGGATTTTTTGTAAGTTCTCTTTTTCATGGAGATTTCACTTGTCTTTAATGAATGAACATTTATCGGGGTGGCTCTTAAAGTCGGTATTTTTGCGCATTTTTCATTAGAAGAGTTTCTGGCGTAACCACTTTTACAGTATATCAAACAGTTGTCGTACAGGATTTTTTTTATCAGTAACTATTTCCATTTGAATGCCCAAAAATGTATATTCAAAATTTATAAAAAAAAAAACAGATATTGAAAAAAATCCGCTAATTGAACAAAATTTTCAAAACTTCAAATATGGATGATTTTTTTTGTGGTTTGCTTCCAACCTTGTCTGTATTTATGTTCAAATAGAATCCAGCAAGAGCCCTTTCAAGTGTACTAGTTTCATAAAAAAAATTAAAAAAAACGCTCTAAAATATTTGAAACATGTTTTTAACGGTGTTATTAAAACCAATCTACTCTAAAATTTTTCAAGGCAATACTTTTCATCAGATAAGCTACACTGGAGGAAGCACATAATTTTTAATTAAACAATCTTTTGGAAAAGAAATATTTGCCAAATGGTATTGAAAAGTTCACGTTTCAATTTGACCCGGTGTACCTTGGCATAGGATCTATATCTCTGGGTCGTATTAGGCGTTGCAGGGGGTTCCAGAGGACTCCATGGGGTTTCGAGAGCGCTTCAGGGCTTCAGGGGGTCCCAGGAAGATTTTAGGGTGCCTTAGAAACACTTGAAAGGATCTCAGAGGATTCCAGGGGAATTCAGAGGCCTGAAGAGCGTTTCAGCGGGTTTCAAGGGGGCCTTATTGTCTTCGGAGGGTTACAATTAGGTCAAAGAGACGTTCAAGGGAGTTTCAGGGGGCCTCAACAACCCTTCAAAGTGTCACAGCGAGTTTCAAGGCTGTTCCTGAGAGTATGAGAGGCGTTTCATGGGGGTACCAAATGGTCTCAGGTCGTCTCAGCGGCGTTTCAGGGAGTTTTAGGGCGTCAGGAGCTCTCAGGGTCGCTTTAAAAAGGGTTCCAGGGGGCTTCAGGGGCATCATGAGATTTCAGGGGCGTTCAATGGGATCCCAAATAGTAACAGGAGATCTCAGGAGCGTTTCGACTGGATCCGTGGATGTTCGAGGGGTTACAAGGAGGTCTCAGAGGATTTTTTTTGGGGGTCTCAGGGGATTTCAGAGGGACTCCAGGAGGCGTCACAAACGCTTCAGTTGTTCTCGGGGAATTCCAGCGTACTTTGAGACTGCAAAGGGTCTCAGGGGCGTTTCAAAGGGTTTCAGGGGCGTTTCAGGTGGTTTTAAGGGTGTTTCTAGGGGATCCCAGTGGGCTCCAGGGGGTACCATGAGTTTTCATAGGCGTTCAAGGGGGTCGCAAGGTCGTCTCTGTGGCGTTTCAGGGAACTTCTTTTTTATTTCTTTATATGCCTTCGCTGAGGCTGCAACCTCTCTGGCCTCACTATGCTCAATTTCTTCGCCAGTGTCATATTGACCCCTCCAGTTCCAAAGGGTTAATGATAATTCTTAACATCCTTCAGGATGCTTTTGGTAGTACCAGGAGATCTCAGGGACGTTTAAATTGCCTTTCAAGCTACTGAAACCTCTTCAAATGCCCCTGAGTCCTTTTGAAGCGTCCCTAAGGCCCTATGGAACTCCCTGAAAATCCCTGAAACAACCGTAAGACTCTCTTGAAACACCCTTGAGGTTTAATAGTAGTCTCCGAAGCCTCTAAAAACGTCCCCCCCCTGAAATACGCCTGAGTTCCTCTGGAACATCCCTGGAACTGCTCAAGACACCTTGAAGCACCCCTGACACCACCTGGTATTCCTTGAAACACTCTGGGACTCTCATGACATGCCCCTGCGGTCTTCTGGGACCTTTGTGAAACGCCCTGCGATCCCCTGAAGTGCCCCTGAGACATTCTCGAACTTACCCTGAGATACCCTGGTACGCCCTGAAACTCCTTGGGGCCTCCTGTAACGCCCCTTCAACCTCTCTTTGCTCTCCCCTATAAATATCTCCGTGTCCTGGCCACCGATGCCATAGTTACCGTTATTACGACCATCCGTATGGTGGATTAGTTTGTTGCCTTTTTTCAGTCCATTCATTGCCACCTTTCTGACTTATAATCACACTCATTCATTCAGGCTCGTTCGTTACGTTTGGAGGCACAAACATGTCTTCATCCCCCCTAGATGGAGACCCAAACCATCCTGGACGGCATCCCTCGGTAGACGGCACCACCGATGATGTCGTCTGTGGAGAAGTGCGGTGGTCTCCCCTGTGAAGGAAAACTGGCATTTTTGGCATATCATCATTTCTTCATTGACAGGCCCACAACCGGGGCATATTTACCGCTGCCGCCGGGATCCCTTGCGAACAGTTTTGCGGTTTACGAGGAAAAAGCCGCAGATAAAAAAGACGGTATGTTTGAGTACCGACGACGATGGACGGTAGGACTTTAAGGACGACGACGACGGAGAGTGCTTTTTCGTGCAGTGCCACACCGTGGTATACGTATTTCTCTCGATTCCTAGGAATCTCCCGGGGGAATTGAGTTGTTTCTCAGCGGCGAGTGGATGCCACATCCCCCCGTCCCTCTATCACTTCACCACCAGCACCGGCAAAATGGGGGGCCGTTTTCCGGTCGATGGCATCTTTCGGCGGTGGCCACCGCCGATATGAGGCGTATCCACGCTGAACGGTGTGGATTGCGGTGGCGGTGGTCGTCCGTTTGTTCGTTGGTTGGTGGGAATGGCCTATGACTAGACATTTTGCGGTTAAGGTGAGATTAAGTGGACCCAAACCGAGGCCCAAGGAATTAATTGTTTACCTTTGACAGGATGGTCGATGGTGGTTACCACCAAAGCTCGTTTACATGTTCCGGAAAGTTTGCGAAAGGTTAATTTTTATGGCCTTTCGAAGCGTGGTTGTCAGTTGATTTGGGAGATTATTTATTACCGCTTGGGAAGATTATGTGCACGTTATCAGGCTTTTTGCAGGAGGTCGCCTTTGCGAACTTGCCCTCGCTGGTTGTGGAATTGTTCTGTGGAATTTCACTTCGGTGTTTGGTACATTGGACGATGTTAACATTGTGAGAGTAATGCGAATGCTACTGTTGGATTGCGCACTAATGGCTGCTGAAAGTTTCCAGTTCAGTGCGTTTGGTATAAAATTGACATGTTGAATGGTATTATTGCGAATCACGGTAGGAATTGGTAACAATTGAATTCTGTTTGTTTTCCATTGTACCAATGTGCAATGAGTTTAAAGCGCATTCATCGTGCGTTCATCTATATTATTTCATCACCCACCAAACTTTCAAAAGAGCGTAGGGTGCGTGTACCAGTTATCGCACAACCTAAGCAAAACTATTTCTACAAAAATAAGAAGAAGACCGACTAATGTCGTCGACATTTCAAATGATAGATTAGTTTTCATACTTTACAGGAACAATATAGAAACGGAGCCAAAACTATTTTGAGTATTTATAACAGCGTGTGCCAATGATAGGAACCCTGTCCCAGTTATGGTTACATTTTTTAACTTCGGTTCCTTTTCGCACTATTTGCATGCATTCCTTATGGGATTAGTCATAACTGGTACACTATGGCGAAAAAGGGTGCAAGGAAGCCGAAATTTTAAGGA
The DNA here is from genome assembly GCF_035046485.1 of Aedes albopictus. NCBI lineage: Eukaryota > Metazoa > Arthropoda > Insecta > Diptera > Culicidae > Aedes > Aedes albopictus. Next base: position 49,421,307 of record NC_085136.1, read on the forward strand.
AAATGATTTATTTCTACCATAATTTGAGCAAAATGTGGATTTTAAATGAGTACAACCAGCTTTTGTGAAGGTGATCTGTTGTTTACAATATGTTTCTTGTTGATTTATATCGTTAAAAGGTGAAAATCAACTATGGCGAATAATTGGTACTATAGCCATCATTGGAACACTTACCCTAACTGCATTTTGAAACAGTGCCTCTTTTGAAAGCTGTGGCTCAAATTTCATTTTTTTTTTGTATGTGACACCTTGAGGCGAGTACCGGTAAATGACGAGGAAGGGAAAAGGAATTGTTACCATTTGAAGTTTTCTAAAAACTTTCTCGGCCCGGTAAAAGCTGGGAATATTGCATTATGCGAATCCAATTGAGATCCATTAGCCTCTGCCCAGTAACTGCTATTCCTTGCACCACGTGGCCCCAGCGGGGTAACCAACTCCGGTGAGAACTTTGGCATTAGGCTGACATAAAAGAGGGGTTCGCTTCTGCGAATTTGAGCATCTTTTTTCCAGGAGGAGCGGCTCATAACAGCGTGCGTCTGATCCCCATGTTAGGGGCAGCTGATCGATGCAATGTCCAAGTACCAAGAAAGGACTCTAAATTCAACTGTGCACTGTGGTCTTCTGGAAAGTAGGAGGTTGGTCTCCGGCCCTACAAGCCAGCCGTAAAACACAGAAAAATATGAATCGATACCAAAGGCAACGAGCCAAGCGAAGAAGGAGTACTGGCGATTGAAAACTCAATAGAACCGTGAAACTGCTGATCTCTCAGTTTTATTGGAAGCACCTGCATACCTACTCGTCTATCTACTAAAAGACCGTAGTTTCGGCATTGTAGCGCTACAGGTTGTGTTGGACAGGATCAATGGTGCGAACGGTTAAAGGAAATGTGTTGACCGCACAGAACTATGGAAAATGATGGACGATAACGGCTTTACTGGGGATCTGACCAGACTGATCAAAGCAACGGTGCAAAACTGCATACGGGTTACGGGTGAACTATCCAGTTCAATTGAATTTCGCCAGGAGCTGCGACAAGGTGACGGACTCTCATGTCTACTTTTCAACATCACTCTGGAAGATATAATATGCCGAGACGGGCTCAAACAGTTAGGGATAAAACGTCAAAAGACAAAACGTCGAATGCCAAAATGTCGAAAACGAGTGATATAAACAATTGGTGAGATCTTTATTTAAAAAAAAAAAACTCATTCTTTCACTTGCAACTGATGACTAGCTCAGGGGGGAGCCTTCCTGAGACTTCCTAGCTTATTGACCAGTTCTTCGTGAGAAGGGAATATTCTGCTAACAGTTTCCTGCAACTTCCTTCAGGGTGACTACGATGGCGGCTTTATCTACCGTCGGCCTGATCTCTGCCACATTTAGGGTATAGATGACGATTATCGGGCCCATTGTTCCTTCAAGGGCATTAGGTTCACGGTGAGACTTGTCAGTACTTTCCAACGCAGGGGGGTTCTGTAGGGTTATTATTCCTTCTCCGCAATTCATCCGGTATTCACAGGATATGGTAGTAGTACAAAAATTCTATGTATCCACACAATATTGTGCAAAAATAAGGCACTTGCCTCCAGCGCTCAGGGCAGTGAACCGAGATAACGAGACAATGTTCGTGTTGTAACGTTTTGACGTTTTTATTCTTTTAAGTAAAATAAAGTTTGAATTCAATTAGATTAAATTGTTATATTTTTTGAATATTTTGATTTTTATTTTAGAATTTGTTTTTTTTAATAATTCATTATATTATTTTCATGATTATTTCAGTTAATTTGTAGCTTTTGACGTTTTTGTCTTTTTAAGTAAAATCTTACGTGAATTGGATTCGTTGAATTTGTCTTTGAGTTTGAACCGTTTCATTTAGTAGAGATTATCCGTTTCATATAAGGTTTGTGTCTAGGCTAAGTTAATGACGATTCATGTTACGTGTTTTATAGGACTTTTTCGATGGCGCTAAATAGTTTTTACGGCCATGTGCGATTTAAATTTGGCGCACTTGTATATAATAGTTTTTAGATTCAATAGACGACTGCTTCCATAGCAGGAAATTTACTTGACTAGAGAAATCGACTTGACTCCATCACTTCATAGTTGAGTCGGCTGGAGAGCAGAAGTGAGCTTCGGCGACCTTCTCCTAGTTTGTTCTGTTTAAAGGTGTGTAGTGGTTGTTAGAGTTGTAGTTTAGTAAATTGTGTTGTTTGAAGTGAGTTTAATTAAAATTGTCTCTGTTTTATTCTCGTAGTGTTTAAAAATTGGATTTTGTCGCCAGGGGCCGACACTCTGCTTCCTGAGCTTTTGTTTAATTTTCGAAAAGGTAATTGTTCAATTGAATTTGTCTTAGTGTATATAGTTTTAACTTGTGTTCGTCTTTGGACCTCAGCGTCCAAAAAGACGCTTTTTATTTTGGATTCCAAGCCATTTTTGCTGCTCCTCGCCCGCCTAAAATGGCAGTCAAACGGAGAGTAGGGAGTATATCTGGCCTACCCGCGTGCGGTTTAAGTACGAACGGGCAGAGTACCGGACCGCCGACACTCCCCCTCCGCACCTATAATCCGGCGAACATTAGGGACAGCAAACCTACGTCGACGATTGGCCACGAAGCACCGACAACGAAAAAGCCTGCGCAGGTATGTTTTTGAGTTCATGGCCATGATCATACACACACACAACACACACACACTTGACGAGCATTGTGAAAAATAATAGATACTAAAATGAATTCAATTGTTTGTTTTGTTCTGATGTTTTAATTTGAGTTAGTTTCTTCCCTTTTGACGATTATACAATAAATTCACTTCAAATACTTTCTTTCATTTACTTGTTGTTATTTATCCTGCTTTGTTTCTTTTTATGTAAATTTTCTGTTATTGGTTCAGTTTGTAAGTTTTGTATAATAGATTTGGTACGTTTATGGGTTTTATTTCGGCCAGAGACCGTTCAAGAAAGCCCTTGAGGTAAGAGTCGTCGTATAGTCGGGCAAACCTTAAATGAACCGGTGGTCTCTCGTTCGCGAGAGTGACGCAAAAGCCACCGCGTTTTAGATTCTCTCGAGCAAATTCGGCGAACGGTTACAGTGTGTCCCCTTTAGGGGCTGTCCATAAACCACGTGGTCATTTTTTTGGGACTTTTCAAAACCAAACCCCCCCTCCCCCCCCCGCGTGGTCATTTGTCCATACACAATTTTTTATTTGTCCATACAAAATGGTCATTGGCCGAAACCCCCCCCTCATGACCACGTGGTTTATGGACAGCCCCTTAATCAGATCATCATCCTTCCAACATGTTGGATCTACCGTATCGTTACCCCTCTCAGACTACCAACAGGATCATGCTTTCCTTCTGGTGGTGGTCTGTGGAACTTCGTGTATGGTGGTGCAGTATGGTAGACTACCCTACTCTTGCCTGACAACTACATAACTGACGGAGAAAACTCCACAACACATACGAACACTACCTACACTTTTTTCACAAAACATGATTTAAATTCACACAAATCTCAAAAATACTCCACACTGAACTGGGAACACTTGCACACCCTTCGTTATGTCCCTTCGACGTTTCGTCTTTCGACGTTTTGTTTAAAATTTATCTTTGAACTTTTAGTGGCTACGCAGTCTTTATTCTTGAAACGGGTTTATTATCTACCCAACGTTTCGGCACTTAGGGATGGTGCCTTCATCAGGGGGAACTGGAATTTAGTTAGTTGATTATTTGTATCTTAACTAGTTTTGTTTGACTTACAATAATGTTCTCGTTTCGTCTCTCGTGTTTCGGCTAACTTTAACTGTCCTGACTCTAATTGTTTGGTACATGCTATGGGGTAGATTTGTCTGGTTAGTTATTTTGAATTTTACTTGTCACTTTTTGTCTATAAATTAATTAATTCTTACACTCAATAACACTTCGGTGGACTTATGTGGACTTTTTGCTAATGGCGTAATTCTTCTTATTATCTATTAGTCTATTTTTAAATGGTGGTCTTGATGCCCTATCTGCATATTGTCATTCTTCGGTGGTCTGCGATTTCTTACTAGATTTGTCTCGTCGATAGATAGTCTTGATGTCGTGCAACAAACCAGCATATGTCGTATTGAGTCCATCAGTGTCTGTCCGTTTGTTCACCGTTTTATCTGTGTTAGTGATGTGGCACATTTCAAGAAATGGGAGTTTGGAAGGTTTATGGCTATGGTCTATAATATTGGTGTGGTCAAGTTGAAATCTGTGGTTCCGTGTTATACAATGTTCTATTAGGGCTGTGGTGGTTTCTATTAGTGCTATTTGGGCTTCATTTGTGTGTGTATGTTCTTCATCGTTCATCAATTTTTCGCGCTTAGTATCATACGGGCGTATCTACAATGATCGATTTCTCTTCATCGATTTTCTCTTTCATTGATAACTTTGCCGGTAAATCATTTTCGGTTATTTTTGTTGTTTTAGATGCTAGTCCTAGTCGTCCTTCACCGAAATACACCGAGAGATCATCCGAATATTGGTCGTATTTTCCGGAATACTCCGAAGAGAAAATCGATGAAGAGAAATCGATCATTGTAGATACGCCTGTATGATACTAAACGCGAGATTTGTCAAGTTTGTTTACATTAGCTCTATGTCCAGTTAATCGTTTTCGCAAATTGTTCCTCGTCATACCGATGTAACATGCATCACAATCGTTACAAGGTATTTTATATATAATGTTACTAATTTCGTCTTTTTTTACAGGGAATTTGATTTTGGAGTGGAGGTTTTTGACAGTTCTGTGTTGTCGTGTGGCGATAGTGATCTCTGGGTAATCCTTAGACAGAATTTTTGTGACACGGTCGGAGAGAGATGGGACGTATGGAATGGAACGATAAATTGGTTGCTGTGTTGTGCTTACTGTTTGGTTTTGCCTATGTGGATTTTCGGTTTCATCTTCGGTGCCGTGCGTGGGATGCCTCATCGGATTGGTGATGTGATGATCGGGTATGCTGTCTTCAGTTTGGTGGTTTGTTGGTGATGTTGGGTCTTGGTGGGGGATATGCTGGGGTACAGTGTGGTTTATGGTGGGTTGATCTGGTGGTTGGTTGGGTGGCTGGCACAATGGCTGGCTCGGTGGGCGACTGGGTAGCTGACACGATGGTTGGCTGGGTGGGAAGTTGGGTGGCTGACACGATGGTTGGCTGGAAGGGCGGTTGGGTGGTTGACACGATGGTTGGCTGGGATCATCATTCGGAAGTTCAGTGATCGATGCTGTTGGAATTTCATCTACGTTGTTTTGCCTCCGTTTGTTTATGTACAATTTCATTCATAGAGTTTGCTCGCTAACGCGAAATAAAACAATGAATGAAATAGGGACGATAATTCACCAACATCTGCTAAGGAACAACTATCCCAAGCAACTCATCAACCGGTTGTTAAACCTCTACATAAACAAACGGAGGCAAAACAACGTAGATGAAATTCCAACAGCATCGATCACTGAACTTCCGAATGATGATCCCAGCCAACCATCGTGTCAACCACCCAACCGCCCTTCCAGCCAACCATCGTGTCAGCCACCCAACTTCCCACCCAGCCAACCATCGTGTCAGCTACCCAGTCGCCCACCGAGCCAGCCATTGTGCCAGCCACCCAACCAACCACCAGATCAACCCACCATAAACCACACTGTACCCCAGCATATCCCCCACCAAGACCCAACATCACCAACAAACCACCAAACTGAAGACAGCATACCCGATCATCACATCACCAATCCGATGAGGCATCCCACGCACGGCACCGAAGATGAAACCGAAAATCCACATAGGCAAAACCAAACAGTAAGCACAACACAGCAACCAATTTATCGTTCCATTCCATACGTCCCATCTCTCTCCGACCGTGTCACAAAAATTCTGTCTAAGGATTACCCAGAGATCACTATCGCCACACGACAACACAGAACTGTCAAAAACCTCCACTCCAAAATCAAATTCCCTGTAAAAAAAGACGAAATTAGTAACATTATATATAAAATACCTTGTAACGATTGTGATGCATGTTACATCGGTATGACGAGGAACAATTTGCGAAAACGATTAACTGGACATAGAGCTAATGTAAACAAACTTGACAAATCTCGCGTTTAGTATCATACAGGCGTATCTACAATGATCGATTTCTCTTCATCGATTTTCTCTTCGGAGTATTCCGGAAAATACGACCAATATTCGGATGATCTCTCGGTGTATTTCGGTGAAGGACGACTAGGACTAGCATCTAAAACAACAAAAATAACCGAAAATGATTTACCGGCAAAGTTATCAATGAAAGAGAAAATCGATGAAGAGAAATCGATCATTGTAGATACGCCCGTATGATACTAAGCGCGAAAAATTGATGAACGATGAAGAACATACACACACAAATGAAGCCCAAATAGCACTAATAGAAACCACCACAGCCCTAATAGAACATTGTATAACACGGAACCACAGATTTCAACTTGACCACACCAATATTATAGACCATAGCCATAAACCTTCCAAACTCCCATTTCTTGAAATGTGCCACATCACTAACACAGATAAAACGGTGAACAAACGGACAGACACTGATGGACTCAATACGACATATGCTGGTTTGTTGCACGACATCAAGACTATCTATCGACGAGACAAATCTAGTAAGAAATCGCAGACCACCGAAGAATGACAATATGCAGATAGGGCATCAAGACCACCATTTAAAAATAGACTAATAGATAATAAGAAGAATTACGCCATTAGCAAAAAGTCCACATAAGTCCACCGAAGTGTTATTGAGTGTAAGAATTAATTAATTTATAGACAAAAAGTGACAAGTAAAATTCAAAATAACTAACCAGACAAATCTACCCCATAGCATGTACCAAACAATTAGAGTCAGGACAGTTAAAGTTAGCCGAAACACGAGAGACGAAACGAGAACATTATTGTAAGTCAAACAAAACTAGTTAAGATACAAATAATCAACTAACTAAATTCCAGTTCCCCCTGATGAAGGCACCATCCCTAAGTGCCGAAACGTTGGGTAGATAATAAACCCGTTTCAAGAATAAAGACTGCGTAGCCACTAAAAGTTCAAAGTTAAGAATTTCAGTCGATCCTTGAAAGTAATATTTAAAATTTATAGAATTCGTTGAACCACGCTGACATAGAGCGGATTGAGTCGTATATCCCGTAGTCTCCTGACCGGTTCTCGAGATGTAGAAAATAAAACTGGTGTGTAGGATTCTTTCGGGTGCATAGATGTTGAGTTGACCTTATTTTTCTTATATATTTCAATATCGTCAGTTATCATTTTTTTTTTGACAAACATTGCCTGTGCTATCGCTCGCCGCTGCTCGATTGCTTCAAGTCCCATCAGATGACAACGTTCTTCATTCAGAGGGGAGGTTCACTGGATCATTCCAGGGAAGAGGTCGCAAGGCATAATGGACAGTTGAGAAACTTTTTGTAGTCCTTTCGTGTGGTGTGAGAGAGACTCAACTGAAATATAGATTTATTACCAGAAATTCCAACTATCATATATAATTCTACTTACAAATTAGTTGTCATTACCCTGCCGATGCTTCGCATACGAACCCAGGCCGTGTGAGGTAAGGATCTAGCTACAGTATAATTCATTTATGGTTTTGCAAATTCATGGACAAATTCATAGAATATCTACGTGCTACTAAGTCAAACGTACTACCTAATCCACCTCCTATGCTAGTAGCAGATTCTATGAATGTATTAGCTAAAATATATAAAACAAAGCATATGAGCGACATATGGGAAAATCATTCTTAGAAGCTAGCTAACTCACAGTTCTGTTCAGGAAAAAAAACACTAAGATATCATAGGCAACGAGGGCTAGCACTACTTAGCATTAACATTAAGCATAGAGACTGCAATTATCATAATATTTTAATATAAATGTGGCGTGTAGTTATCTTTCACAAAATGACAATCAGTATTTCCATTCTTCTTTTCTCCTTATCTGCTACCTAAACGTCATCGCAATAAAGTCCCAATGCAGAGTGCGGCGGCGACGTACCGTCGCGGTCCCAATAACCGTCACAACAAACTTTCGTTGAATTTTTTCCTTTCCACAATCCAGTTTGTAAGATACGGGCACCAAATGACTGATCCATATTCCAGTATTGATCGTGCTAGTGCACAGTACAGAGCTTTGAGACACAAAGGGTCATGGAATTCATCGGCAATCTTGAACATAAACCCTAGTTGTTTGTTCGCTATGGCGATAATATCCGCATAGTGTTGCTTAAACGTTAGACTGGCATCAAGTGAAATTTCGAGATCCCGAACAATGCAGACACGTTGGAGACTTTCATTCTTCATCTGGTTATCGTACGTTATTGGTTCATTCTTATGATGGAATGTTATAACACTGCATTTTTGGATGCTGAAGAGTTAGAAAGATGTCGGAACACCACATTTCAAATATGCTGATAAGAATCTGCAGCTGAGCGCAATCCTCAATGCAATGGACGACTACCCACATTGAGTTTAACGTCATCAGCGTAAAACAAGCGGTATCCTGTTGGGAGAACCATTCCGACATAGTTTATAAATATTGAGAAGGGTAAGCGTCCTAAATTGCTGCCTTGCGGGACGTCTGAAAAGTTTGTGAAGCTGTATGATTCGTATTCGTCGGTCCCGATTTTGACGCTGAGAAGACGGTTTGTAAGGTAAGATTTGAACCATTTGATTATGCCTTCGGAAACGCCGAGCTTTTTGAGCTTTGCAAGCAAAATGGCATGGTCAACCCGATCGAATACAGCTTTCAGATCAGTGTACACGACGTCTACTTGTTTTCCTATTTCCAAATTCCGCAGGTACATCGACGTAAAAAGTAATAATGTTGGTGCACATTGATCTTTTCGGCCATGTTGGCCTATTGAAATGTAGGTTCTGCATGCAGCAAATACCCATGTAACCACTAGGCACTATTATTCATCTTTTGTGTTGATATAGTGCTGTTATATAACTGACATCCTCTATATTGGCCGATAAAAAGCTCTATAAGCCCAAAAGTGTGAAATATAGTGTTAACAATTACTTGGGTATTGCGTGATCAGGACCGGATCTAAGGGGGGGCCGAACCCCCACAAAATCATTTTTTGGTTGCTAACATTAACTTTATTTTTCATATTGCTCAAGTACTGTTCGAAAATAAGGAAAAACATTTTTGGTCATCTCTGCGAGGGGCCTCCACATCCGCTCGGGCCCCGGGCCCCCACAATCCTTGATCCGGGCCTGTGCGTGATTTACAATGAGCTCCAGCACTTTATAACAGGCACAGGGTGATGTAATTCGAGATTATTTTAAGGTGAATATATAACGAAGCCACCCCTCGAATTTTCAAGAGCACAAATCTGAAGAACCAAATGATGGATGGTGATGAAAAAATGATCGATTGGTCACCACCAGCGGGTGACCAATCGATCAACTTTTTAGCGTGGTGAGATATTTGGTTCTTCAGATTTGTGCTCTTGAAAATTCGAGAGGTGGCTTCGTAATATATTCACTTTAAGATTGTGCTAGTCAATTAGACCCCTCCCTTTGAGCGCAGAAATATTAGCAGAAAATAACACACGCTTTTAGTACAGGGTGATCAGCATCAAACCAACTAGAGGATCAATCGATTCTTGCACTGAGCATTCAGTAAGTGCTGCCTCGTTTATCAATAGTAGATCCAACAGTCGAAAGTTTATGTACAGCATATCGTTCATTTGTATCATCGTGTTGTTCAAATCCATCAAGGAGGGTGGAGCAGGAATCAGGTATCTTAGGTGTAATACCATCAGGCCAAGGATCACCATACGCTCTCCATGCAGTTTTGCACACAGTGATTTTGAAAGAAACAAAATACAGATCTTCTTCGTTTTTTTCCGCGGGGGACTAGCTTAGCCACATTTACCGAAGACGGGTCTTTATTCGAAATTTCAATAACATATTTTTTAACCTTATCCTTATGCTGGTCAGGCACGAAAGGAATAACATAGAAGGACTTGGCATCACTAGGAGCGTGTGCATCGTAACCTTGTGAGGAATGGATATAGATCTAATAAAGCCATCTCGAGTATTGGATCGGTCACCAGGCTCCAGTTGTTGATGTTTCTAGATTATTGCTCGGTGAGAGTACTTTGTTTGTGGAAGCATCCGAATGGCGCCTGGCGGAGGGTGGAGTTGATACCGTTGACACATCATCAAGTTATGCGCTGTTTCTATTAGTCGAGCTGTTGGATCTGTCCAAGACCTCAAAAAATGACGTATCATCACAAGACCTCGAGCGATTAACCGTGTCATCAAAAGAATCGTCAAAACTCAGCTCATCAATGCATTGAGCAAATGATTTTTTCGAAACTGACGTGTTGCCAGTTTTCAACGACTGTTGAGATCCGTAAAGATTTCTGTTGATTTTCTTAAGATTATCGCCATAGTTTCCATAGTTCACGCAGCGCCTTCATAATTATTTTCTCGCGATCATATACTGCTGGTTCAAAACAAACGACAGGATTGCCAGAACCAGAACAATGTTGAATGCAAGCTTCAGTTTCAGCAATTCTCCACCAGATTCAACCAGCTGATCTCCAGAGATTCAGGTGAAAAAAATGGTCTAATGTTTAGATAGATTATTGTTTAGATTGCTTCACTATATAAAAAAAGTATTTTCATTCACGCACTACAGTTAAGTTTTTCTGAAGAAATTTCAGCAGCGCAAAACTTCAGCATTGCGCATTCATACGTTGTAAAATTCCTAAAGCCTTAAGAAGCCACAAAATCAGATTGGTCGATTGTTTAAAATTGGTTAAAATTATGAGCACTTTATGCATTCTTTGCTGTTGACTGGTAGATAATTCCCTTCTTAATAATTCTGAAGCCATGGTTCAAATCCTTGCACTGATGGAGAGTACACTTTTGTCATCATCATCATCATCATCTTTGATATTCAAAATTTTTTCCAAGTTTTTTTTATCTATTTATCTATAAGATGTGCATCAGCAACTTTGCAAGATTTGTTGTTTGATTTCTTCTGTGAAGCATTCTGCAATCAAGATTTGGAGTTTGGCTACGGACTGAGTTGGACGGACCTGCTGATAACAATTATATTTATTGAAATAAAAAACTCGGTGATTTCGTTCCATTTGAATTATAAAACAATTATTTAGGGTAATTTAAAGGGCATCAAGCTATGTGTAGACCGGATACGGGAGTCCCAGGCCCAAACCATGGAGATGATCACTGAAACAACCCAATTTTCGGGTTGCGTTGGTTGATAGTTGGATATATCCAGCAGCCTGCCATGGCTTTGACGCACCCTTTTGGGATAAACCACCAGACGGAAATCTTAACATTTTGTTAAGAGGAACCGTACGTCATCGCAAAACCTGCATTGGTAATGGATTTTAATCATATTACATCGATAACATCACATCTCTTTGTGTAATTTTTGCTGTTTGGGTATCATACGATCCTCTGCGTCTCCACGAAGGTCACAGAAATGAAAGTTGGCTTATAAGTAAAATACAACTTTACACTTTTCCTACATTTGTCGATTTAAGTTTTATATTAGTAATTAGTGCTTATATTTGGTTTTATCTTTATTTACAGGTAATGGAACTAATTGCCATCATGAGGAAAATCATGATCATATACAATCAATAGTTATGTGAAAGAACAACAAAAATGCTGAAAGGTACGGAATATTCTTATTCAACATATCAGATCGATAATTTTTAACGCAAATACCACTATTTGCCATTATGTGATGGCTCAATTAAAAAAAAAAACAGGTCTTCTTTTCTTCTTCTATCAAGCGTTACGTCCCACTATGAACAGAGAATGCTTCACACATAAGCAGCACATATGTCACATTGTAAAGAAGTGTCGATAGCGCAGGTTTCGGTTGTACATGATTAATTTTCAAGTTATTCTGCTTTGGGGTTAAAACTACATGAATGTGTGTACTGTGGACACTCCTTTTGTGACATGTGTGCTGCTAGGGCAGCTTAGTGCTTTATCTTGTTCTTTATGGCTTGATGTTCTCTCACTGGAGCTTGGCTTGCCTCTCTTCAACTAAGTGTTCTTTGAGGATATCCACAGTTATTAATTGAAGGGCTTTCTTTGCCTGCCATTGCATGAATTTGTATGTGTATTGTGATACACTATGCCAAGGGAGTCCCGACAGGAACGGGATTCAAACCCGCCGTCTTTGGATTGGCGATCCTTAGCCTTAACCACTAGACTAACTGGAGACCCAGTTTAGTGCTCTACGACACGAATAATCATTCTTTCTTCCTTCAAATACGATGTGGCATGCATAAAGAATCTAAAAGATACTTTATGCTCAAGGAAGTCAAAGACATTTTTATTACTAATCTATCCTGAACCGTTCTAGCTGCCCAGTTTAGGCTTTTAATGTTTTCCTTTGTATTGATCAAATGCTCAAATTGTTACACCAAACATTTATCAAGTGATATGGTGCTTTAATGATGCTCTCAGTAAACTTAACTTATCAATCATTCACGTTTCAAGGCCACCCGTAAGGTTTATTGAACGCACAATCGAACCCCATTTGGTCATCCCCAGACCGCAGACAAAATATATTACCAAACTAATGTTACTCCTCGCCGTTTTCCATTCACATATCACCCATTACTTACGTAGTAGCTACAGCTCGATGCTCCTTATGGAACAGCAGCAGCACACACTCAATGCCATTTATCTCTTTTATTCCGCCCGCACATCCATAAACCAGAGCCGATGAACACAACCGAATCCGAAACCGAACCAAGACGACCAAGGAACCAATATCTTGCCGAGAGATATGTACAGTACCGCCCGCCACTCTTATTGTGTATCCCCACCCGGGGACCGATTCACCAGAAAGCGCACACTTCCGTAGCGTTGTAAAGAAGCTTCTTCCCTGCCCGAACCACTCCATTTTGGTCCACAATAAAGCTCCGCTTGCGTTGCCTGCCGTCATGCCACGTGTGTGCGGTCAACCCGAATAGTAAGATGTGTTAAACTAAATTTCCTAGTGGAATTTCCAAAAAAAAAAAAAACCCAGAGGCAATCTAAGAGGAATAACTGAGGGAAGTTCCAGTTGAATTGCTGAAAAAAATCCTAGAATAATTTTTCGTGGAATTTCTAGGAATTTCCTGGAGGAATTCCTAGAGAAATTCCTGGAGGAACTACCAGAGACATTCTTGAAGCAATTCCTAGAGGAATTCCAAGGAGAATTCCTAGAGGAACTCAAAGGGGGGAATTCCTAGAGGAATTCCTAGAATTCCTAGAGAAATTACTGGAATTGCTGGAGGAATTCATTGAGGAATTCCTGGAGGAATTGCTAGAGAAATTCCTGGAGGAATTGCTAGAGGAATTCCTAGAGGAATAGCTAGAGGAATTCCTGGAGGAATTGCTAGAGGCATTCCTGGAGGAATTCCTTGAGGAATTTCTGGAGCAATTCTTAGAGGAATTTCTGGAGGAATTCCTAGAGGAATTTCTGGAGGAATTCCTAGAGGAATTTCTGGAGGAATTCCTAGAGGAATTCCTACAGGAATTCCTAGAGAAATTCCTACAGGAATACATAGAGGTATTCCTAGAGAAATTCCTAGAGGAATTCCTAGAGGAATTCCTAGAGAAATTCCTAGAGGAATACCTAGAGGAATTTCTAGAGGAATTCCTGAAGAAATTCCTGGAGGAATTCCTGGAAAAATTCCTGGAGGAATTCCTGGAGAAATTCCTGGAGGAATTCCTAAAGAAACTCCTGGAGGAATTCCTAGACAAATTCCTGGAAGAATTCCTAGTGAAATTCCTGGAGGAATTCCCAGAGAAATTTCTGAAGGAATTCCTAGAGAAATTCTTAGAGGAGTTCCTAGAGGAATTCCTAGAGAAATTGCTAGAGGACTTCCCAGAGGAATCCCCAGAGGAATTCCTAGAGGAATTTCTAGAGGAATTCCTAGAGGAATATCTAGAAGAATTCCTAGAGAAATTCCTAGAGGAATTCCAAGATGAATTCCTAGAGGAATTCCAAGATGAATTCCTAAAGGAATTCCTAGCCGAGTAAATGTAGGAGTAATTCCCAGAGGAATTCCTAGAGAAATTCTTAGAGGATTTCCTAGAGGGATTCCTAGAGAAATTCCTGGAGAAATACCTAAAGAATGTCAAGAGGAAATTTTAGAGCAATTCCAAGAAGAATTCCTGTAGGAATTCCTAGAAGAATTCCTTTAGCAAATCTATAAGAATTCCTGGAGGAACTCCTCAAGGAATTCTTAAAGGAATTTCTTGAGGAATTGCTAAAAGAATTCCTGGAGGAATTCTTAGAGGAATTCCTGGGGGAATTCCTAGAGGAATTCCTGAAGGAATTGCTAGATAAATTCCTGGAGGAATTTCTAGAGAAATTCCTGGAGGAATTATTAGAGAAATTCCTGGAGGAATTCCTAGAGAAATTCCTAGACGAATTCCTGAAGAAAATCCTGGAGGAATTCCTAGAGAAATTCCTAGAGGAATTCTCAGAGATATTCTTAGAGGAGTTCCTAGAGGAAATCCTGGAGGAATTCCTGGAGGAATTCCTAGAGAAATTGCTAGAGGACTTCCCAGAGCGATTCCTAGAGGAATTCCTAGAGGAATTCCTAGAAGAATTTCTAGAGGAAATCCTAGAGAAATTCCTTGAGGTATTCCAAGAAGAACTCCTAGAGGAATTCCTAGCCGAGTTCCTGTAGGAATTACTGGAGTAATTCCCAGAGGAATTCCTAGAAAAATTCCCAGAGGGATTCCTAGAGGGATTTCTAGAGAAATTCCTGGAGAAATACCTTAATCATTTCAAGTGAAAATTTTAGAGAAATTCCTAGAGGAATTAATAGAGCAATTCCAAGAAGAATTCCTGTAGAAATTCCTAGAAGAATTCCTGTAGCAATTCATGGAAGAATTCCTGGAGGAACTCCTCAAGGAATTCTTAAAGGAATTTCTTGAGGAATTGCTAAAAGATTTCCTGGAGGAATTCCTAGAGGAATTCCTGGTGGAATTCCTAGAGGAATTCCTGAAGGAATTGCTAGATAAATTCCTGGAGGAATTTCTAGAGAAATTCCTGGAGGAATTACTAGAGAAATTCCTGGAGGAATTCCTAGAGAAATTCCTGGAGGAATTCCTAGAGAAATTCCTATAGGAATTCCTAAAGAAATTCCTAGAGGAATTCCTAGAGAAATTCCTAGAGGAATTCCTAGAGATATTCTTAGAGGAGTTCCTAGAGGAAATCCTGGAGGAATTCCTGGAGGAATTCCTAGAGAAATTGCTAGAGGACTTCCCAGAGCAATTCCTAGAGGAATTCCTAGAGGAATTCCTAGAAGAATTTCTAGAGGAAATCCTAGAGAAATTCCTTGAGGAATTCCAAGATGAACTCCTAGAGGAATTCCTAGCCGAGTTCCTGTAGGAATTACTGGAGTAATTCCCAGAGGAATTCCTAGAGAAATTCCCAGAGGGATTCCTAGAGGGATTTCTAGAGAAATTCCTGGAGAAATACCTTAAGAATTTCAAGTGAAAATTTTAGAGAAATTCCTAGAGAAATTAATAGAGCAATTCCAAGAAGAATTCCTGTAGCAATTCCTAGAAGAATTCCTGTAGCAATTCATAGAAGAATTCCTGGAGGAACTCCTCAAGGAATTCTTAAAGGGATTTCTTGAGGAATTGCTAGAAGAATTCCTGGAGGAATTCCTAGAGGAATTCCTGGAGGAATACCTACAGAAATTCCTGAAGGAATTCTAAGAGAAATTCCTGTAGGAATTCCTAGAGAAATTCCCGGAGTAATTTCTAGAGAAATTCCTGGATGAATTCTTAGAAAAATTGCTGGAGGAATTCCTAGAGAAATTCCTAGAGGATTTCCTAGAGAAATTTCTAGAGGAATTCCTAAAGAATTTCCTGGAGGAATTTCTAGAGGAATACCTAGAGGAATTTCTAGAGGAATACCTAGAGGAATTCTTACAGGAATTCCTAGAGGAATTTTAGGGGATTCCTGTAAATTTCCTAGAGGAGATCCTGGGAGTATTCCTGGAGAAATTTCCAGAGGAATTCCTAGAGAAATTCCTGCAGGAATTCCTAGAGGAATTCCTGGAGAAGTCCTAGAGGAGTACCTGGAGAGAAATTCCTGGAAGAATTCCTGGAGAAACTCCTGGAGGAATTGCTACAGAAATTCCTGGAGGAATTCATAGAGAAATTCCTGGAGGAGTTCCTAGAGAAATTCCTGAATGCCTAGAGGAATTCTTACAGGAATTCCTAGAGGAATTTTAGAGGATAGCTGTAGATTTCGTAGAGGAGTTCCTGGAGGAATTCCTGGAGAAAATCCCAGAGGAATTCCTAGAGAAATTCCTGGAGGAATTCCTAGAGAATTTCCTGGAGGAATTCTTAGAAAAAATTCTGAAGGAATTCCTAGAGAAATTTTAGAGGAATTCGTAGAGGAATTCCTAGAGGAATTCCTGGAGAGTTCCTAGAGGAGTTGCTGGAGGAATTCCTGTAGAAACGCCCAGAGGAATTCGTAGAGAAATTCCCAGAGGAATTCCTAGAGAAATTCCTGGAGGAATTTCTAGAAAAAAATCTGGAGGAATTCCAAGAGAAATTCCAGGAGGAATTCCTAGACGAAGTCCCAACAAAATTCCCGGAGGAATTCCCAGAGAAATTTCTGGAGGAATTCTCAAAGCAGCTCCCGCATGAATTTTCATAGAAACATTTTCATGGTCAAATTTTGTAATATTTTCTCAGTCAGGCAACCACCGCTCTGCTCTACCCCTATGGTCGCGGTATCTCCCCCTAGACAGATAATAAAATACGCCAACAAACCATTTCGCTGCTACGTTTTTTTCGTTCTTTTTTGTTGGTTCTACCCCGCACAACACCACCGCAAGGGGCTATAGCTTTCCCCCCGAATGAAGAATGGTGCTTGATTGCTATCGGGCACACATTCGCTCACGAACGCGGCTCGCAGCCCCATAATAATGCCAAGCGAGCGATAGAACCAACCGACCGCGTCCGGGGGCCGCGCAGCACAGAAGCAGGATCGTCGTCGTAAATATTTCCTCGAGGAGAGATCCTCCGTGCCGTCTGTATGTGATGCTGCTGCTGCTGCTGCTGCTTCGTACGTTCGTGCGTGCGTGCATGAGCTCAACCGTGCGTGAGTTTCAGTACCACCGTGGTGGGGTGTCTCCCCCCGACCAGTTGCGGTTCTTCGCGGCACGATGACAAAACGGGGGACTCCCTTGGCCCACGCGCTGTTCGCGCAAATATAAGAAAAACAACATCCCAAGCCTCCCTATCTCACTTCTGTAGGCCTGTGACCCACCAAAAGCGTGGGTTGAGCACATATCATCGTTTGCACAGTCCTCGGAGCCCCGGAGAGATAAACCACGTCGCATTGCGTTCGTTGGTAGCGCTGGGATGCTATGTGACGATGACGATTGCTGCTGCGATGCGATGATGAGCTGAAATGTCGTGGAATTTTTGATATTTTTTTTTCGGAGCAACAACGTGATCTCAGTAGGCACCTGCCGGAATGTGAAGGAGCATATCAACTTTCAAGGTCGAATGGGACTGTCAATACTGAAAAAAGTTAGATTTATTGTGCGGGTGCCTTCTTGACGACGTATGCCACCGATACAAGTGTTCGATGGACACATTGAAAACAGATCTCAAAAAGAAATCCACTAAGTGCTCGCTTTGCCAAATGTACACAGGGTTTCCCAACTAACTTTTTTGCTGTAAAAGAGCTTATCAAAACATTTAACACAGGCGTTTGCTCCATAAGCTGTTATGCAGCTACTTTTGTTAGTAGGGTTATTGATGATAATTCAGGTGAAATCTCCAAGGGGTTTCCAAATAAATTGATTACCTGTCACTACTGAAAAAAGTTACTCTGATTACTCATTGATTACTGTGATTACTATCATTACGTATTGATTACCAAGATTACTATTTATTACTCAAGATTATTACAGATTACTCAGTTTACTTCTGATTACCATGATTACTTGTGATTACCTTGATTACTTATTGATTACCAAGATTACCATTGATTTTTCAGGATTACTACTGATTACACAGATTACCTATGATTACACTAGTTTACAAAATAAAATGAAAGTCGTGAACTTCTGTCAACGACCAAAATTTTTGAAGCACAATTTGGTACTGATTTCGAAACCGTGCTTCAAAAAATTTCAAGTAGAGCACTTTTTGAGTTTTAGCTCAATATCGATTTTTGCAACTTTTAAAAATATGGAATTTACTAAAATTCAAATATCTTGCGTTTTGTTCAACCAATTTTAAATCCAAATAATTTTAAATCCAAATTAAATTAATTAGATTTTTCCATAAATTAAAAGCTGAATACAATACCATTCGATCTTCTGAATGCAGGTTTTGCGACAGATTGATGAAATTCAAGACATTGACGAGTTTTAGGGACGATCTCCTTAAATTCTAGCCAAATTTCCAAAAATATATGAAGAAATGTATTTTTTTCAATAAGAAAAAAACAATCTAAAAATTCTTTCTCAACGTTTATTTGACATATCATATGTAGGCGAGTTACAGTAAAAAATTAAGCTAAATCGTAGCATTGATTACGGAGAATGAGATGTGTGAAGTGAGCGACGTTGCTTAAAAATAGAACAAAAAATCGAAAAAAATTCCGCTCTACTGTAATTTTTTTTCCTTCGCGTTTTCGAACTCAGGGCATGATTCTACACCAAAAATGATCATCAGCTTACCGAGTTCAAAAATGCTGTAAACTAGTGTTATCATATGATTATTCATGATTACTTTGCTTGGTTGTGCCGTTGATTTCCTTGTTGATTACATTTGATTACCATTGATTACATATGATTACCATTGGTTACTCTGATTACCATTGATTTCCTCGGATTATTAAAGATTACTTCTGATTACCCTGATTACTTATTGATTACCAAGATAACTATTGATTACTCAAGATTTTTCAGATTATTAATGATTATTTCTGATTACCATGATTACTTGTGATTACCTTGATTACTTATGATTACTTATTGATTACCGTCGTGCGGGGCTACTTTTGAAATGCGGGGCTACTTTGGACACTTTAGAATATGGATTTTTTGAATTCAAAATATGGTTCAAATCTGTTTGATGTCTTTGAGACTATTATGAAGCAATAGTTTTCCTTTTATTTGGTTGAAATTATTTTTCAAATAGACCGTTTATTGCTTGTCAGGACGCGAAAAACATCGAATAAACCAATAAAATATACATAATGTATCAGAACATTTGTTCTGTAAGCATTGTTTCTACAGTTCATAAATTTCAAAGGGTTGATCAATTCATTCAAAATGTATCCACGTAGCATAAACAATCGAATATTTGTATCGTTATACATTATAAATGACCGTTTTACCTAAATTAAAGATTGATGGTCCCTTTTTTCAGGCTATCTATATAACAAAATCACGTAGCTCATAATACCGAAGGAAGCACAGAATCATCTTAAAACGAATATTTTTATTGAAATCATGTCTGATATAGTATACTACAGTATTGGTGCAAAGTAGTTTTCTAAGTAACCCTGGAATTTAAAATGCAGTTTTGTTATAGATTAAAATGTCCAAAGTAGCCCCCATCCTGTTCTATATGAGATGTGTCCGATTGGTGTATGAACAACTTTTTTGTTTATTGATGGATTTAGTTCAAATTTTGCATACATCCTACATATATACTCACGATTATTGTGTGCAAACATTGTGGAAATCCATTCACTTATATGAGAGTTATAATGTCATAAAGTTGAAAAATGTCTGCCTGTCTGCCTGTCTGCCTGTCTGCCTGTCTGCCTGTCTGCCTGTCTGCCTGTCTGCCTGTCTGCCTGTCTGCCTGTCTGCCTGTCTGCCTGTCTGCCTGTCTGCCTGTCTGCCTGTCTGCCTGTCTGTCTGTCTGTCTGTCTGTCTGTTTTTTTTTTTTTATTCTAGGAGTCCAAAAATCTTCTAAAGACGCTGTGTGGGATTCGAATGTGCGCCTACCCACTAAAAACACTCTCCTAGTTCACCTCCACCTTAAATTCCCCTCCGGTACCACCAAGCAGTATTTCTTCGGAGGGGAGGCGTTTTGTGCCTTGTGCACCATCACCAATTTGTTATTCTACGCTTTTGTTGTTATACTTTCCTAAGCTCTTTCGCTACCTTCATGCTGAGCCATTTAGCTCTTGCTATTAATTTGTTTAATTTCTAGCGTTTCACCGATCAGCGTGCAACATGCGTCGTGCTGAGCCATTTAGCTCATGTTAGTGAATTTGTTATTTTCCTACTTTTGTCGCCATTCAGCGACACTTCAACTCCAGTCAGTGCACATTACAATTTGTTAATTTGTTAATTTGCAATTTGTTAATCTTCTACGTTTTTTCGCCATTAAGCGACTTACTTCGGCTCCTGTTAGTCCAAAACTATCAGTTCACCACGGTCGCTCGCTACTCGGATAGCTCCCGGCGGTGGACCCATCCTACTCCGACGAGGAGTTCCCCGGCGATGGAAGTTCTTCCGAACCGATCTTCCCGGGTCGGCGTCAAGGTCAGTCCTGAGATTCCGGTTGGAGACTGGCTTCCGGTTCAAAGGCGCCCCAACGACCGTTCCCCGGTGCTTTTCACGGCCTACTCTGTCTAGTCCCCGGCGGTGGACCTAGCCTACTCCGACGGAGAAAATCCCCGGCGACGGAAGTTCTCCCGAACGCGCAGTTCAATCACGACCGGCCAGGTGCCGAGGTCGACCCAGCGATTCCGGTTGGAGGTTGGCTTCCGGTTCACTGGCGCCCCGACGACCACAAACCAGTACTACGTCACGGTCTACTCGGTCTTGTCCCCGACGGTGGATCAAGCCTACTCCGATCGCGGTCAGAGATCCTCTGGTCTTCACGCCATTTCCTTTGCAGCTCGGACAGTATTCGCCTTACTACGCGGTCGACAGCGTTCCATTTCTCTTCTTCGCGGCACATTTCGCGGACGACATTGTCAGCTGTCATACCAGGCAAATCCCTGCGCGCTTCGTCGAATCTGGGACATTCGAAGACGACGTGTTCTGGTGTCTCTTCTTCGTTTCCGCACTCTGGACAGAGAGGCGAAGGTGCGTGACCAAACCGATGCAGATATTTCCGAAAGCAGCCGTGCCCGGACAGGAACTGCGTCAGATGAAAGTTCACCTCTCCATGCTTCCTGTTCACCCACTCAGATACATTCGGGATGAGCCGATGGGTCCACCTTCCATTTCCCGCATTGTCCCACTCTTGCTGCCACTTAGACAACGAATCCGTTCTAACGATGCTCCGCACGTTCCTTGTATTCCTTCGCTGATAGCATTCCACGTCCTCGGCCAGGGTAATGCAAATGGGCATCATCCCAGCGATAACGCATACTGCCTCCGATGAAATCGTACGATAGGCGCTTGCGACCCGCATGGCCATTAGTCGGAACACTCTGTTCAGCTTCCCTCGGTTACACTGTGTTTTCAGCGCTGCGGCCCAGGCCGGAACTGCATATCTCAGGGTTGAGGTTGCAACGCTAGCCAGGAGGCGTCTCTTGCTGCTTCTCAGTCCGCCGACGTTTGGCATAATCGTAGCAATCGCGTTGACAGCCTTCGACGCCCTTTCGCAGGCGTAATCGACGTGTGCGTTAAAATTTAAACGGTCGTCGACCATCACCCCCAGGTGCTTCAGCGCACGCTTTCGTATTCTCCGACGTTGATGTTTACTGATTGAACGGCTTTCCGGTTGCTCACTAGCACTACTTCCGTTTTATGATGAGCCAACTGTAGTTCAGCTCCCGTCATCCACGCTTCAACGGTGTCCAACGCCTCCGCCGTCAACATCTCGACCTCTTCTAGCGTCTCGCCGGTTACCGTAAGAACGACATCGTCCGCGAATCCAACGATTTCAACTCCACTGGGCAGCTGCAATGTTAGTACTCCATCGTACATCGCGTTCCAGAGCGTAGGACCTAGAATAGAACCTTGTGGCACCCCTGCCGTAATCGTGGTTGATTTTTGGCCCAACTCCGTTTCGTACACCAGCACTCTGTTCTGGAAGTAACTTTTCAGTAACTAGGAACACGCATCCTGTGTAGTGCTACGGCGATAGCCTCCCAGCTGGCACTATTGAAAGCGTTTTTCACGTCGATTGTTACTACCGCGCAAAACCGTTTTCCTCTCCTCTTTTGCGTGGCTGCCTTCTCTGCACTATGCACGACTGTCCGGATTGCATCCACCGTTGAGATTCCCTTTCGGAACCCGAATTGCTTCCTCGATAGACCATTCTCGCTCTCCGTGCAATGTGTGAGCCTGTTAAGGATTATCCTTTCCAATAGCTTCCCGAGGGTATCCAACAAACATATGGGTCTGTACGATGCTGGGTCCCCTGGCTGCTTCCCCGGTTTCGGCAGTAAGACCAACTTCTGGATCTTCCATCTATCTGGAAAATTGCCTTCATCAAAGCATTTTTGCAATACTATCCTGAACATGTCAGGGAACGCCTGTATCGCCGTTTTCAGCACTACATTGGGTATTCCATCCGGGCCAGGAGCTTTCTTCAACTTCAGACCCTTCGCAACTATTACTAGCTCTTCGTTGGAGATCCGTGAACCTCTGGATTCATCTTCTTCGTCCTCATATGGCGTAGGCGGCCACAGCGTTGGATCATGGTGCGGAAAAAGGCCTTCCACGATCGTCTTCAACTTTTCCGGGCACATTTCAGCGGGGGTCGCCGGGCCCTTCAACTTTGCCACCACGATTCGATAGGCGTTACCCCATGGGTTGGCATCAGCTTCTTGGCACAGTTCTTTGAAGCAGTTCAACTTGCTCAGCCTAATCTCCCGTTTGAAAGCCGCGCGAGCTTCGCGAAACACGAGTCTCCGTTCTTCTCTCTCGACATCAGTTCTTGCCCTCTGAACACTTCTTCTGGCTCTGAGACATGTAGCACGTAGGATACTGAGTGATCCATTCCACCAGTAAGCTGGGCGCCGTCGGAATCTGGGCTCCAACTTCCTTGGCATTGATGCGTCACAGGCTGTTGCTACCGCTTCTGTCAGCTCCTCTGCGTCGAGATTTGCACCGCTGTGTGTCCGAAGCGCCTCGATGAAGAGACCCTTGTCGAAGTCCTGTACCTTCCACTTCCGCTCTCGGGTCCTCGTTCGTCTCGTTGCCGAATAGGCTCGCCAGCCGACGGTGTAAGTTATCGCTTGGTGATCGCTGTGGGAGTACTTCTCGCTGACTCTCCAGTTCATGTCCTCCGTAAGCGAAGGACTGCAGAACGTGACATCGATTATTGATTCACGTCCGTCTCTGCGGAATGTGCTGACCGTACCGTCATTACAAAGCTTTACGTCCAGCTTCGCCAGGGCTTCCAGTAGGCTGTATCCTCTTGAATTGGTAAGTCTGCTACCCCACTCCACGGCCCAGGCGTTGAAGTCACCTCCGATGATAACCGGCTTTCGTCCAACCAGCGCGTCGGTGAGTGCATCCAACATCCTGTTGTACTCTTCGTCCGTCCACCTTGGAGGTGCATAACAACTGCACACGAAGATTCCGTTGATTTTAGCAATTACGAAACCGTCATGTGAGCATTCGATCACTTCTTGGATAGGGAATCTACCCATGACTTGAATTGCCGCTGTCTTAGCTCTGTCGGCCACCCAGTTGCCGTTCTCGGGGGGAACCCGATACGGCTCCGCAATAATCGCAACATCACACTTTGACTCTGTTGTCGACTGCCACAACAGTTGCTGTGCGGTGTCGCAATGATTCAGATTTATTTGAGTTATCTGCATCATTGTTGGCCTGTCCTCGCCTTTTTGTAGGCCGGGCACTTAAAGCCTCCAGTCGGATGATCATTGCCGTCCTCCGGCTTGCACAGCATGCACCTGGGTTGCTTCGTGCAGTCCCGAGCAACGTGTCCGTTTCCACCGCATCTCCAGCACCGTTCGGACCTGTCCGGACCCTTGCAGTTCCTCGAGTGGTGACCAAACTCCGTGCACCTGTAACATCTCTCCATTTGCTTGGCCAAACGGGGAGCCAGTCGCAGCGAGCACACCGCCCATCCAACTTTGACCTTGTCATTCACCACCAGCTTGTTGGCAGCATCCGCCGGCAATCGGATTGTCGCCGTCTGGGTGCCTCCATACGACTTCCTTATCCGAATCACCATCGGCCCTTCGACGTTGCACTGCGCAGTCAGTGCGCGCTTCAGATCTTCTTCGGTAGTGACCTCGTCCAGATCCTTGATTTCAACCACCGTCTCCTGTGATAAGGCTCTCACGTTAGCCTCGCTGCCCAGGGATTTGGCAACAAGCTCCCTGAACGCCGAGCTCTTAATCATCGGATCTTTCTTGAGCTCGAACAGCATCTCTCCTTTTTGGGTGCGTCTGGTCTTCACCACGTTTTCGCCCAGCTCCTTCAACTCCGGGTCCTCCTTCAATTTACTAAGGAGAGCAGCGTACGTCGTCTTGTCGTTCGCCTCGACGATCAATGCGTCGCCCTTTTTCCTCTCCCTTGGGCGCCGGTGCTTTTCTTTCTTCTTCTGTTCCTTCTTCTTTTCTTCCTTCTCCTTTCGCTTCTTCTTCTTCTTCACCTGCTGGTTCTCGACAGTGCGCCATCCATCATCACTCCGATTGCTGGCACGCTCCTGTTCGCTTCTCTGTTTCTTCGGGACTTCCTCCTCGCCTGGCGTGTCCCGGCCCCTTTTCTCTGAGCGAGTATTCCGGTGGCTCTTCGGCGTCTCCATGCTTTCAACCGTTGCTCGTTCCGTTGCTTCCATCAGAGACTTCTCGGCTGTTTCCACTCTCAGCTTGAGCGCCTTTTGCTCGCGTTCGGCGGCTATAACAGCAGATTTGATGTTTGCCACCAGCTGCTTAATTTTCAGGTGCACGTTGTGTTTGTCCTTCACAAACTCGTACAATTCGTTCACCTTCTTCCTCACCTCACCCAGACCCGACTCCTGTACAACACTGCTCTTCGAGGACGGTGTGAACACTCGTTGGTTCGGAGTCCCGAGCTCCCGTTGGCTCCCTTGGGGCTCGCTCCGTATCGCGCTGCTACTCGTTCTCGCAGCTGTTTCCAGCGGCGTCACTGGTGATCGCTGCACCACTCCACTTCTTCTGAACGCGTCCGCGTTCTCTCCAACTACTTCGGTATAGTTTGATGTCTCCATTCTATTGGGTCCCCCCTCCGCACCGCTATCACCATCCGTTGTCTGTCTGTCTATCTGTCTGTCTGTCTGTCTGTCTGTCTGTCTGTCTGTCTGTCTGTCTGTCTGTCTGTCTGTCTGTCCGTCCGTCCGTCCGTCCGTCCGTCCGTCCGTCCGTCTGTCTGTCTGTCTGTCTGTCTGTCTGTCTGTCTGTCTGTCTGTCTGTCTGTCTGTCTGTCCGTCCGTCCGTCCGTCCGTCCGTCCGTCCGTCCGTCTGTCTGTCTGTCTGTCTGTCTGTCTGTCTGTCTGTCTGTCTGTCTGTCCGTCCGTCCGTCCGTCCGTCCGTCCGTCCGTCCGTCCGTCCGTCCGTCCGTCTGTCTGTCTGTCTGTCTGTCTGTCTGTCTGTCTGTCTGTCTGTCTGTCTGTCTGTCTGTCTGTCTGTCTGTCTGTCTGTCTGTCTGTCTGTCTGTCTGTCTGTCTGTCTGTCTGTCTGTCTGTCTGTCTGTCTGTCTGTCTGTCTGTCTGTCTGTCTGTCTGTCTGTCTGTCTGTCTGTCTGTCTGTCTGTCTGTCTGTCTGTCTGTCTGTCTGTCTGTCTGTCTGTCTGTCTGTCTGTCTGTCTGTCTGTCTGTCTGTCTGTCTGTCTGTCTGTCTGTCTGTCTGTCTGTCTGTCTGTCTGTCTGTCTGTCTGTCTGTCTGTCTGTCTGTCTGTCTGTCTGTCTGTCTGTCTGTCTGTCTGTCTGTCTGTCTGTCTGTCTGTCTGTCTGTCTGTCTGTCTGTCTGTCTGTCTGTCTGTCTGTCTGTCTGTCTGTCTGTCTGTCTGTCTGTCTGTCTGTCTGTCTGTCTGTCTGTCTGTCTGTCTGTCTGTCTGTCTGTCTGTCTGTCTGTCTGTCTGTCTGTCTGTCTGTCTGTCTGTCTGTCTGTCTGTCTGTCTGTCTGTCTGTCTGTCTGTCTGTCTGTCTGTCTGTCTGTCTGTCTGTCTGTCTGTCTGTCTGTCTGTCTGTCTGTCTGTCTGTCTGTCTGTCTGTCTGTCTGTCTGTCTGTCTGTCTGTCTGTCTGTCTGTCTGTCTGTCTGTCTGTCTGTCTGTCTGTCTGTCTGTCTGTCTGTCTGTCTGTCTGTCTGTCTGTCTGTCTGTCTGTCTGTCTGTCTGTCTGTCTGTCTGTCTGTCTGTCTGTCTGTCTGTCTGTCTGTCTGTCTGTCTGTCTGTCTGTCTGTCTGTCTGTCTGTCTGTCTGTCTGTCTGTCTGTCTGTCTGTCTGTCTGTCTGTCTGTCTGTCTGTCTGTCTGTCTGTCTGTCTGTCTGTCTGTCTGTCTGTCTGTCTGTCTGTCTGTCTGTCTGTCTGTCTGTCTGTCTGTCTGTCTGTCTGTCTGTCTGTCTGTCTGTCTGTCTGTCTGTCTGTCTGTCTGTCTGTCTGTCTGTCTGTCTGTCTGTCTGTCTGTCTGTCTGTCTGTCTGTCTGTCTGTCTGTCTGTCTGTCTGTCTGTCTGTCTGTCTGTCTGTCTGTCTGTCTGTCTGTCTGTCTGTCTGTCTGTCTGTCTGTCTGTCTGTCTGTCTGTCTGTCTGTCTGTCTGTCTGTCTGTCTGTCTGTCTGTCTGTCTGTCTGTCTGTCTGTCTGTCTGTCTGTCTGTCTGTCTGTCTGTCTGTCTGTCTGTCTGTCTGTCTGTCTGTCTGTCTGTCTGTCTGTCTGTCTGTCTGTCTGTCTGTCTGTCTGTCTGTCTGTCTGTCTGTCTGTCTGTCTGTCTGTCTGTCTGTCTGTCTGTCTGTCTGTCTGTCTGTCTGTCTGTCTGTCTGTCTGTCTGTCTGTCTGTCTGTCTGTCTGTCTGTCTGTCTGTCTGTCTGTCTGTCTGTCTGTCTGTCTGTCTGTCTGTCTGTCTGTCTGTCTGTCTGTCTGTCTGTCTGTCTGTCTGTCTGTCTGTCTGTCTGTCTGTCTGTCTGTCTGTCTGTCTGTCTGTCTGTCTGTCTGTCTGTCTGTCTGTCTGTCTGTCTGTCTGTCTGTCTGTCTGTCTGTCTGTCTGTCTGTCTGTCTGTCTGTCTGTCTGTCTGTCTGTCTGTCTGTCTGTCTGTCTGTCTGTCTGTCTGTCTGTCTGTCTGTCTGTCTGTCTGTCTGTCTGTCTGTCTGTCTGTCTGTCTGTCTGTCTGTCTGTCTGTCTGTCTGTCTGTCTGTCTGTCTGTCTGTCTGTCTGTCTGTCTGTCTGTCTGTCTGTCTGTCTGTCTGTCTGTCTGTCTGTCTGTCTGTCTGTCTGTCTGTCTGTCTGTCTGTCTGTCTGTCTGTCTGTCTGTCTGTCTGTCTGTCTGTCTGTCTGTCTGTCTGTCTGTCTGTCTGTCTGTCTGTCTGTCTGTCTGTCTGTCTGTCTGTCTGTCTGTCTGTCTGTCTGTCTGTCTGTCTGTCTGTCTGTCTGTCTGTCTGTCTGTCTGTCTGTCTGTCTGTCTGTCTGTCTGTCTGTCTGTCTGTCTGTCTGTCTGTCTGTCTGTCTGTCTGTCTGTCTGTCTGTCTGTCTGTCTGTCTGTCTGTCTGTCTGTCTGTCTGTCTGTCTGTCTGTCTGTCTGTCTGTCTGTCTGTCTGTCTGTCTGTCTGTCTGTCTGTCTGTCTGTCTGTCTGTCTGTCTGTCTGTCTGTCTGTCTGTCTGTCTGTCTGTCTGTCTGTCTGTCTGTCTGTCTGTCTGTCTGTCTGTCTGTCTGTCTGTCTGTCTGTCTGTCTGTCTGTCTGTCTGTCTGTCTGTCTGTCTGTCTGTCTGTCTGTCTGTCTGTCTGTCTGTCTGTCTGTCTGTCTGTCTGTCTGTCTGTCTGTCTGTCTGTCTGTCTGTCTGTCTGTCTGTCTGTCTGTCTGTCTGTCTGTCTGTCTGTCTGTCTGTCTGTCTGTCTGTCTGTCTGTCTGTCTGTCTGTCTGTCTGTCTGTCTGTCTGTCTGTCTGTCTGTCTGTCTGTCTGTCTGTCTGTCTGTCTGTCTGTCTGTCTGTCTGTCTGTCTGTCTGTCTGTCTGTCTGTCTGTCTGTCTGTCTGTCTGTCTGTCTGTCTGTCTGTCTGTCTGTCTGTCTGTCTGTCTGTCTGTCTGTCTGTCTGTCTGTCTGTCTGTCTGTCTGTCTGTCTGTCTGTCTGTCTGTCTGTCTGTCTGTCTGTCTGTCTGTCTGTCTGTCTGTCTGTCTGTCTGTCTGTCTGTCTGTCTGTCTGTCTGTCTGTCTGTCTGTCTGTCTGTCTGTCTGTCTGTCTGTCTGTCTGTCTGTCTGTCTGTCTGTCTGTCTGTCTGTCTGTCTGTCTGTCTGTCTGTCTGTCTGTCTGTCTGTCTGTCTGTCTGTCTGTCTGTCTGTCTGTCTGTCTGTCTGTCTGTCTGTCTGTCTGTCTGTCTGTCTGTCTGTCTGTCTGTCTGTCTGTCTGTCTGTCTGTCTGTCTGTCTGTCTGTCTGTCTGTCTGTCTGTCTGTCTGTCTGTCTGTCTGTCTGTCTGTCTGTCTGTCTGTCTGTCTGTCTGTCTGTCTGTCTGTCTGTCTGTCTGTCTGTCTGTCTGTCTGTCTGTCTGTCTGTCTGTCTGTCTGTCTGTCTGTCTGTCTGTCTGTCTGTCTGTCTGTCTGTCTGTCTGTCTGTCTGTCTGTCTGTCTGTCTGTCTGTCTGTCTGTCTGTCTGTCTGTCTGTCTGTCTGTCTGTCTGTCTGTCTGTCTGTCTGTCTGTCTGTCTGTCTGTCTGTCTGTCTGTCTGTCTGTCTGTCTGTCTGTCTGTCTGTCTGTCTGTCTGTCTGTCTGTCTGTCTGTCTGTCTGTCTGTCTGTCTGTCTGTCTGTCTGTCTGTCTGTCTGTCTGTCTGTCTGTCTGTCTGTCTGTCTGTCTGTCTGTCTGTCTGTCTGTCTGTCTGTCTGTCTGTCTGTCTGTCTGTCTGTCTGTCTGTCTGTCTGTCTGTCTGTCTGTCTGTCTGTCTGTCTGTCTGTCTGTCTGTCTGTCTGTCTGTCTGTCTGTCTGTCTGTCTGTCTGTCTGTCTGTCTGTCTGTCTGTCTGTCTGTCTGTCTGTCTGTCTGTCTGTCTGTCTGTCTGTCTGTCTGTCTGTCTGTCTGTCTGTCTGTCTGTCTGTCTGTCTGTCTGTCTGTCTGTCTGTCTGTCTGTCTGTCTGTCTGTCTGTCTGTCTGTCTGTCTGTCTGTCTGTCTGTCTGTCTGTCTGTCTGACCCTTTCTTTGTCGGTCGCTGATGGTAATGCAGTTGTATTTACTGATCAACTTTTTTAGTTTTTCTTCGTTGGTAAGCGACGAAGCTGTTGATTACCAACCCTAATACAATCTCTAGGATCGCTTCTTGCGTCAAATGGAGGAGGATGCTTCCTGCGAAAGCCGATTCAAGTCAGTCTTTACCAGGTTAGCACTTTCGATCCAACCCATTATCTCAAAGATTTCGTTTTCCAGAAGGAAACGCAGTTTGCTGAAATATTCTTTTAAAAATGCATGGCTTAACAAGTAAAGAGTTAGGAACCACGTCCCTTGTCATCACAATTTTCATAAATATCCGCAACAGTTTTCGCGACTAGCTGGGAAGAAAACAAGGCACAGTTATATCCTCTTCTTTTTTATGATGGCTCGGTAGCCATTCACACACCAGCCTTTAATTACCTTTTTTCTCCTAAATCTGCACCTGATTTAGGTGCCACAACAGTATCATCGTGTCGTAAATTATTAACACAGAAAAGAAAGCTCGCTTCCCTCGCTTCATTCGACTTGCAGCTAAAATGGTAGCTTTGTACGAAAGTAGCACCACTTCTTCCCGAAAAATCCCGGTAAACTTTTTTATTTTTTTTCCATTCTGAAGAACTGTTGGTTCAAAAAATCAGGCTCCTAAACGAAAGAAACGAACGGCGAACACGATACCCTCAAAGACCATGCTCCAGCGAATAGCGACCGCACTGGCTGTGCTGATGTACAAAAACAAAACGAATTAACCAAAATTCCCCAGCAGCACCATCGTTCCCATTCTGGGTCCTCGGAAGCTCACAGTTAAAAATATTCGGTGATATTGCTGAATACCTAATCTTGATTCGTAAGCAATTTCAAAGTCTACCTTTGTTTAACAACCGTGATAAAACCTGTTCAGAATTATCAGAAAATCTCATCATATTGAGAATATCGTAGAAAAATTTATTAAAAACAGTTACTAGAAACTGTGAGTGATTGTTTTATATCACCGGATGAAATATGAAGTTAAAAAGTGTGGTTTTGAACGGGACTCGAACACTGATCTTCTGAGATGGAGAGTTATCTTTCTGGACCATCTTACTCAACCGTTGATAGCTATTTGTAGGCTATCACATAGGAAGTAAAAGGAACAATTTTCAGTCCAAATTAGTTTTAAGAAGGCTCTGCGAATCATCATCAACCCTAAATTCTTCAATTTTAATTTTAAAACGGTTCCAAACACCTCTTTAAATTTGATTGGATTATTTTTTTATCCATATCGTAGCTATTGAAAGTAATAATGCTTCCTTTCAAAAGTTTTCCTACTGTGCACTATTCCATTTCCTTCTTGGTTCCCAACGATTACCGAACGGAACCACCCGGCGGCGGCAGCCAGCGACGAGGGAGCAGATCCTTTCTGAAAATTTAATTACACAATTAACGGACGAATGACAGCCAGTCCGCGCCACGTTGCAGTGCCACCGAAAGTAGCTCCCGGTAGCACAAGGGCGCGAAAATGCTCGAACTTTCTCGTAAAAGCGGCAGCAGCAGTTTCCCGGGAATCACATCGCCATCTCTCCTCATCACTTGTCGTTTCGCGATGGTTTTGAATGACCTCGTTCGCGAGTTCCGCACATGGGGATGAGGAATCGGTACAAGTAGCAGGTACCTGCCGAACATTTCCCACCGCGTGCCCGCCGCTGCTGCCAGGAGGAACGAGGTTGATGAAAGGACCCCATCAAACGTTGGCGCTCGCTTCAGCAAGGTGTGAACGTTGTTTGAACTTTGACTTCAAGTGATGGGGAGAGCTGGGGGTCTATAGATGTTGTTGCTTTGGTATATCAGAAGGTACCTAACACGTTTGCTTTTGATCGTGAGGTACACCAATATGTAGTGATGGTGACGACGATGGTGATGATGATGATACTTGTTAGGGAATTTAATGAATGCTTCATTTGTAGCACGGTTGCTGAAATCTTGTTAATTCACGTGAAGCCGAAATGATAAGGATTCAAAACTGAACTTTTTATTTACATTTATAGTTATACTTGTCTTCGATTTTATCGTACAAATAGGATAAAACTTACTAGCAAATAATATTTCTAAACATTTATTCATTTCATTCATTCGATTATTTAGCATTACCTTACAATCACACTAAAACCGAATCAACAATTCTTGCCACGACAGTCGGTTCGTGGCTGAAGTCCTTCATCCTCGACCGCGTCCCACACTTGCCAGATCGTTCTGTACCTGGTCCGCACTCCTTGCCATTCAGGTCTTCTTGTACCACTCGGATCACTTGCGAACATCAGCTTTGCAGGGTTGTTTCCGACATTCTCACAACATGCCCCACCCATCGTATCGTTCCAGCTTTTGCTACCTTCCGGATACTAGGTTCGCCATACACCGTTCTCCTGTACACCATACCACCAAAGATGGCAGGTTCTTGTGGAGCCCATAGTAGGCCCGATTTCCGCTGATGATGCACCTTCGTATTTCGCGGCTAACGTTGTTGTCAGCCGTTAATAGGAACCCAAGGTAGACGAAGTCCTCAACCACCTAGAAAGTATTCCCGTCTATCGTAACACTGCTGCCTAGGCTTGCCCTATCGTTCTTGGTTCCGTACTTCGTTTCCGTCCGACCTTTGCTGCATTTAAGGCGGATGTATAGCTCTGCCATAGTTCCAAATGCTCTGTCATCCGCAAAACAGACAAATTGGCCGCATTTCGTGAAAATCATGCCTTGGCTGTTGAGCCCGACTTGTCACATAACCTTCCAGGGCGATGTTGAACAGCAGACATGAGAGTCCATCGCCTTGTCGCAGTCCCCGGTGAGATTCAAACGAACTAAATAGACATATTGACCGAAACCCTGACGCAGTTTCTAACACCGTCCATCATCGCTTTTATCAATTTAATGAGCTTCCCGGAGAAGCCGTTTTCGTCCATGATTTTCCATAGCTCTCTGCGGTCGATACTTGAAGATTTGATCCGTTGCCGAACGGCCGTCAACGAAGCCAGCTGGATAACTTCCCACAAACTCATTACCTTTAGGTGAAAGACGGCGGAAGACGATCTGGGATATCACTTTAAAGACGGCAATCAGAACTGTGACCACTTGGAAGTTTTCACACATTAACTTGTCGCCTTTCTTGTGGATGGGACAGATTATCCCTTTCTTCCACTCCTCCTGTAGCTGTTCGGTTTCCCAGATCTTGACTACTACCAGTGTAGACAGGTGGCCAACTTTTCCAGGTCCATCTTGATGAGTTCTGCTGCAATATCGTCCTTACTAGCCGCTTTGTTGTTTTTGAGCTGGTGAATGGCATCCTTAACTTCCCTCAGCGTGGTAGTTGGTTCGTTTCCGTCCTCTGCTGCACCAACATTGTCAATTCCTCCACTGCCTTGATCCCCCTCTTCGCCATTCGAGTGCTGGTCGAAGTGGTGCTTCCACTTTTCGGTCACTTCACGTTTGTCCGTCAGGAGACTCCCGTCCGCCTTATCCAGCGTGGATTTCTCCAGGAATATTGTCTGCCATCCCTACACGGATTTCTTCAGAAAATACAATAGGAATTTCTCTAACTATTGTTCTAGCAATTATTATAGGGATATATCCAGGAAATTCCAGGAGATGCCGCGGCGGATTTCTTTGGAGATTGCGGTAAGGGTTGCCTCAGAATTTAGTCCAGGAGTTCTTTTCCAGGAATTCCTGTAGAGGTTTCCATAGAAAGATGTTTCCGGATTCCTTCAGGAATTCCTGTACGTTTCCGTCCTGTTATTCTTCTGGTTATTTCTTCAGGGATTCTTTCAGAAATTCCGAGTTTTCCCAGGTTTCTGGTTAGAAATAATTCAAGAATCTGGTAAGAATTATCTTGGAGTAATGATAAAAAATTTGCAAGTTTCTGGTAAAATCCTTCTGAAATTCTTAAAAAAATATCTTTCTGTACTCTCATTCTAGTGAGTATTCGCTTGAGATTCTGTAAAAAATACTCTCAGGGTTGGAGGGAGTATCTCGATAGTGTTTTGGTGAGAATCTTCTTAATGTAAGAAATTTGACCCGGTCGGGGAATGTGGCGGATAACCTAATCGTAGCGGCCGATTGTGAAAATTTATCGATTAGTCATTCGCCCAAGCAATGGCGTTCGTCGGGTGATTTTAACACGCCGAACATTAAACCCAATGATTTCATAATTGAAAATTGTTTCTTGGTGCTCAATCTTTGCGTTGATTGCAAGATTGGATGAATCTTGATTGCTCTTCGTGAAACGGAACATTGTAATGCTGATCGCAAACCGTCGGAAAGAGTTAAACTCCAGCAAAGTGTGTGTCGTTGCGAAGTGCCAGTACACTATACAGAAAAAGTGGCCGGGGCTGTTAAGTAATCTCTTCTTCAATGACTTGAACTATATCGTCTTCCCATGCTTCCGATGATTTTCATCCAATCGCCTGTTCTGCTCCTAAGACAACTTCAGCATATGAACTGAATCTTGATGCTTCTTCTCCTGCTCTAGAATATTCTGTTGAAAATTCTTCAAGTTCAATTAATGATCGAAGAATTGGAATATTCTTCTCCACGTCCATGTAAGCACACCAGTAAACTGAAACTACCTGTGACGTCCACTCGTCTGGACAATGGACACCCGTGTGTCCTGTGCTAGCTCACTTTGTGGGTTTATCAGGGTTGGCTTCTACCTGATCAAGGGCCACACGAAGAGGAAGGTAAGCCGAAGTGAACGATACAACGGGAACTGACGCACAAGCACAGGGAACCTTTGCCAACAACAAATAAATCTGGACGAACATTTGAAAAGGGCCTATCTGCTTTGCGTAAACAAACATGTTTTTGTCTCTGTAGGGCCCATCTGCATCCACCCACGCACATCAACACCCTTAACAGATAGCTTGAAGAACACTCTTTCTGATAAGGGTGTTGATGTGCGTGGGTGGATGCAGATGGGCCCTGCAGAGACAGAAACATGTTTGTTTACAAAAAGCAGATAGGCCCTTTTCAAATGTTCGTCCAGAAATTAGAGTATTTAATACATTTTTCGGTTGTTTATTTCAAATTCATGTTGCGGTTAGGGTTAGTGTGTTAGGATTAGTGGGGACATCGTTGCGACCGATTGATGACGGTGGCATGCTTAGGGAGAGCTGGTGTTCCAGGAAACCTTATGGCTGCTAGAGCCGGATCATTTGGCCGAAGGCGTGATACAACGCTTCGGATCGACGAAACGTTTGGCGTGAAGAAGCCGGATCACCGCACACAGGCGTAAATGAGCCAAATTCCTGGCCATAAGTCGAAATTTTTTTTCAGGGTTTTCCAGGGTCTAATATTTTTTAAAGATAAATGAAGTATTGCTTCATCATGTGGCAAACAATAAAATACTTTGGGATGATTATTTGTTTAAGAATAAATGCCGAAATTCGACGATTTTCTCTACTGTTTTTTTTTTCATTTGCATCATAACTCATCGGAAGAACTTCAATTATCGAAATATTGACAATTTGAAAAAAATAACTGAGTATGTAACACAGTTCACCTGATAAGGGTGTATCATTTAAACAAAAAACTTCACCTGGTTTCATTTATTTTGCTCTCTTACAGAAGAGTTTACAAAATCATGTTTTTTGTCAATTTTGAACAATTTTCAGCATTCAAAAAGTTTTCAGATTCTGCAGCATTCCGCGATCTGGATAAAATTACAACAAAATATAAGGCATACCCTTCGTGAATCGCAAGAGAACGGGTACCAGAAAGTACAATTAATCATTTTGAAATTTACACCTTCTTGACTAGTTTTTAGTTACAATTTATGTTTAATTTTGATATAACAACTTCGTTTCGACTACTTTTTCAATGAACGGCCACTTATTCTCGGCAGATAGATCATAGCAGAATACAAATCTAGTTTTCTATCTCTTAACAAAATGCGTCAAATGGAATTAATTTAGTAAATTTGGGCAGAAATCTCCATACACCGATAAACGCCTAAATGTATGCAATGCAGTAGTAATCTAATGTAGCTAGAACTGTTCTGTTCAAAATTTGTTATAAAAAAATCAAAAACAGCTCAAATAAAGAGCTCACTATTTGTAGCATGTAATCATATGTTGATGCACCGT
Source organism: Aedes albopictus (assembly GCF_035046485.1). Taxonomy (NCBI): domain Eukaryota; kingdom Metazoa; phylum Arthropoda; class Insecta; order Diptera; family Culicidae; genus Aedes; species Aedes albopictus. The sequence goes on from NC_085136.1 coordinate 49,456,769, forward strand.
TAAGAAAATATTTTCAGGTAAATATTGTTTTTTTATAGCTAAACTCATTGAGTTTTTCACTCAGTACTCCACGAACTAATTTTTTTGTATAAAGTTGTGTTGAAATGCCATGTTTTAATAGAAAAATTCAAATTGATATATTCCACACGGCTTCTATCATCATGTTCAAACTCCTAAAATTTCAATCCATGATTAATTTTTGAGTTTTGATGTGTTTTCCAGGGCACTATAAAAGTTACCCCAAAATGAAAATGTGATTCCCAAAATATCTAGAAAAAGGTACAACATTTAAACTGAGTATAAGGGACCGTTCAAAAATAACGGCCCATATTCCCAAAAATTGTGAAGATAGAACAATTGTTCAACAAGTTTCCCAATTATGACACTCCTTACAACTTTGCTGAAGACATAAACACGTTATCTACACTTATAAAAGAATTGAATTTCTCTCACACTTCTATGAGAATTTCTATGAAACGAGGTGGCCCTTGTTTACAAACAATATTTTTCATGGAAATATAATTATTTTTCAGTTCTCTGTTGTCAAATAAAAATGTCCGACGCTTCAAGCGATTTTTGGGGGTGAAAATAAACGTTGCCCTTGGAGAGATTATAAGAAATCATTACTAGCCTTTAAGTGGATTAATATGGCTAATTATAATCCAAAATGCTTCCTCAATATCTAAATTCACAATTTTATCGCTAGTACATACATAATACACCATAAAAACGTGTTAAAACTTTTTGGCCATGAATTGGACTCTGTTACTCCAGTGTGCACCGGCCGGACCATCCGGGACCGGCCCGACTAGGGCGATTTCGACGGGAGCTAGCTGTCTTCTTACGACGAACGGCTTGGGCTTCACTTACAGCGACGATGCGTGTGGTTTCCACCGCGACCAAGGGCACTTTCGACAGGTGGTGATCGCCTTCCTGCGGCGATCGGCTTGGGGGTCTCCTCCTTTATTTCACCACCACGTGGACCACTGCGTGGTAGGGTGAGTGACCTCTACGTGGCCGCTGGGGCTTGAACAACACTTTTCCGCGGCTTCAGAACCGCTCGGCACAAATTACGTCGTTGACGACAAACGGCAAATCGGGTATCCAATGTTCTTTCTGGAGGTTTTGGCAACACGTATAGAAAATCGATTTTTAAATACTCTGAATTTCTCCATGTTTTGGGTGAAAACTAGCAGAATAAAATAAAGACGACCCAAATCGGGCATTTCGTTTGCGAGTTATGCACGGTCCCACGTATGCCACTGCATTTTTATACATATATATATAGATATAGATAAATCTCAAAATTCTGATAACTTGGAAAAATGATGTCTTCGGCATAGTTGTTTAGTAGCTGAAGGGCTTACAGTTTATGTGCTGTTGCTTGCAAGGTAACGCAAAAACTCCACTACAAAAAAAAAATGCTAAAACATGCAAATGGATGGAATTTCACAGAATGTTTTCCACAAGCTGTATTTTTTTTGTGGCGGTCATATTTCAACCGAATCAAATATAATTTAAAGATTTTGAAAGATTAGTTACAAATGTGCAAATTTTATTTTTATTCAGTTTGTTTACCCCTGAGATAGAGCGTTTTATATAACGACAGTCAGATATTGAATATATTACTAGAAGCGCTTAACATTCATGCGAAGTTTATCCATCAAACCCAAATTTGAACACATTACATTATAGTCAACTACATGTATAACTAACAGTGAAAATTTGTAAACTTTCGTAACAAGAAAGCAGAAGCTCAAATCAAACGGTCAATCAAATGTAAGCCCTGGATCGACCAACCAGCCTTGCCAAAGATACCATTTTGCCGAATAATCAGGATTCTGAGATATATAAGATATAAAATTTAGAAGCACTGTGACTAGAGGGTCTTGCCCGGGAATTCCCGGGACAAAAATCCCGGGATATCCCGGGATCTGAAAAATCCCGAATCCCGGGATATTTTTTCCAAAAATCCCGGGATTTCCCGAAAACTGAAAAAAAAAATGACAATAGTATTTTACTGAATCGTAACATTGAACACCAAATCTTTTTTATCAAAGTTGCCTTTTTTCATCCAGTTCTACGCTATCTGGTAGATCTAGTATATTTTAGTTCTACGGAAATCACGCTTTTGATGAAAACCCTTATAATTACGCAACTGATTTTTTGGCAGAATATTCATACATTCATTTTTGTTTATTTGGCGTTACATTACAATTATAAGAAAACTAAATCAACAGTCAGAATATTGGAATATGGAATCTTAGAGTTTATTAAGGGCTATTACTAGATTATTCTTTGGTAGTATTCCTGGGATTGATAGCCATGTTCAACAGTAGCAGATTTTCTATAGATTTAAAAAGAAATATGGAAAGGTGGAACTTCGGCAAAGTTTTCTTTAAAAAAATATAGTGTACATCTTTTAAGATGTTTCTGCAGTAATCCCTTAAGAATTCTGAATTGATATATAATATTCAACTGACCTGAGCAAATACTTGACGCATTAAATTATGGGAAAAATTCGTAGAATTGTCAGAGGAATATAATTTAGGAAAACGGACAAACAGTTCATAACTTCTGCAGGGCTCTCTCTGGGATATTTTTTTTACGATGTCATAAACCTATTTCCGATGAAATATATTGAGACATTTTTTTCTAAAGTACAAGCAAAATTTGCTGTCAGACTCGTTTGAATAATTTAAAGATAATTCAAGCGAAACAGCATGTCGAAGGATATTTTCAAAAGTATCAGTGAAAAAGCTGAAATGCACAGTTTGACCTGTCCTAATGGTACAGTTATACTATAGAATAGGAATAATAAAAGTATAAGAATTGTTAGTAAAACCACGAAGAAGCATCTAAAAAATGCTAAAGGAAATTTTTTAACCCGTATCGGCCTGAGTCAGCGCATATGAACTAAAAATGTTGCCGTTCAGCGAATACACAACGGATTTGAATAATTTTTTGACAGTACACTCGTACATATGTCTAGTTTGTAAAAGTGGACAGAGAACGTCGGAATGGTCCCTATGGCCGGAGTTATTCCGGTGGGTCACTGGGTCAGATTCGTATAAAAATGGCTGTTTTTCGGTACACAGAGTGTTTTCCATTGTGATTCGCTATTAAACTCACTCTATTTTCACTAAAACTTTTACCTCTGCAATCAAACATTGTTTGCACACAGTTTTTGACCGTTTAAGAACTACCGGATGTGGCCACCGGACATAATCTCCGGAGGAACCTGCCACATACTGTATACTGGGTTACACAACCATAACTAATTTTTTGCAGCTCTATGTATTGACTTTAGCGGTATAGTGTCTTTGAAGATTTTGTTCTATATACTGAACTCTTTATTTTGGGATTTTCACTTTTGTGATTAATCCACCTAAAAGTGCGACAGAAATTAACTTTTTTCAAAAATGAAGATAGAGTGTAGGAGTCTTCTGCAAAGTTGTAGAAAAATGTATTGTTGGAAAGTTTGCCGAACAAACTATAACCTTATTTGCCTAATTATAAGAGATATGTGTCGTTTTTTGTGAATGACCCCTCAACATAGCTTATATCTTTTATATCTTTATATCTTTTATATCTTTTTTTTGGGGGTTTTTGGTAATTTTCGTGTGTACTACAAAGTTGTTCTTTGTTATGAAATACACCTGCTTCTGCTTTTTTATCATTGAAATAACGCTCCAGGTGGAACAGAGCCTGCTTCTCAACATGGAGAAAAACGTAAATAGATTTTCTTAATGAGTCCTTGGAGAAATCCCTGGTGGAATCATGGAACGAATATTATAGAAATACCTGGAATGGTAATAGGTCTCCTCCAGGATTTACTGAAAGAATTCCCCTTGCAATAACAACCACTAGCGTAGGCAGCCTTTTCGTTTTTGATTAATTATTTTTGATAAATACTAAGAAAAGCAGGATGAAGTTCCTTGTCTTGTGTATTTACAACTGAGATTCCTACAAAAGTGCTGCTGTGAATCCTCCAGATATTTCTTTAAAATTACTTGCTGTGATTCCTTCAGAAAAATCTGGAAAAAATCATTGGAAATATCTATAGATATTCTTGGAGAAATCACAGAATGGATTTCTATATGATTACGTGGACATACTTCTGGAGCAATCTCAGCAAGAATTTCAGCATTTGAGCAAGAATTCTTTGAGACTTTATCCAAAGATTTCTTCATTTTACCAAGAGTTCCTCTAGACATTTTCGGCGGATTTCTTCAAGAGTTCCTTCAGGAATTCCTCTAGAAAATCTTCTAGGATACCTACTGTGATTTCTGTGCCAAAGTTATCCTGAATCGGATACAGGAGAACATAGACGCAGCTCTCCGGCGGCAGCAAGAGGGTTCCGTGCCGGAAGATCTTGTGTTAACTATATTGTCACGCTCCGTATTATACTGGAGCAGGTTAACGAATGCCAAGAGTCCCTCTTTTTGCTGTTCATTGAGTACAAAAGCTTTCGATCTTCTGAGCCACGAAAATCTGTAAGGCGCCCTGAGACGCAAAAGAGTTTCGAATAAAATCGTCAACCTCATGGAAGCGCAGTACGAGGCTTTTACATGCAGAGTCCTGCATAACGAAGCTTTGTCGGACCCCATCCAAGTAGTTTGGTACTATCACCGCTACTGTTTCTCATCGTAATCGACAAGATCATGGTGCGGGCGATTCCAAATCGTAGGCTAGTTTGGCAGTCCATTGCAATGGAGCATACTAGACCAACGACGCTCTAACATGTAGAATAAGCTCGACGACCAGACCGAACGCTCCTCTACGGCGGGTCCACCATCAACGTCAGTAAGACCAAATCGTTGGCTATCAACACGGATCAAGACGGCTAGGGCTGCTTTTCCGAATCTACGAAATATATGGAGATCCAATCAGATCAGTCAACGCATCAAAACTCGAATTTTCAATTCCAACGTGAAATCTATGTTGTTGTACGCCAGCAAAACGTGGTGGGTGTCAGCAGAGACCATACAGAAGCTACAGATTTTCATCATCCGATGTCTGCGGTTTATAATTCGGGCCTGGTGGCCTCACAACTGGATTTCGAGCACTGAGCTCCATCGACGATGTCATTTGATTTGATACCGATATCAACAAAAATTCGAGAACGTAAATAGAGGAAGTCGACCACACACTACGAAAGAACGGAGACGAAATCTGCAAGCAAGCGCTGGATTGGAATCCGGCAGGACATCACAGCAGAGACAGACCCAGGGGCCCGTGGCGACGAAGCCTCAACAAGGAAATCAAAGAAGGCGAACCTGACCTGGGTCCAGGTCAAGGCTGAAACCTGCAGCAGCCAAGGATCGAGATTTTTTACGTTGGCCCTATGTACCCCCAGAGGTGCTCAGGATACATGAGTGAGTGAGTGATTCCTGCAGAAGTTTCTTCTGTGATTGCAACAGGGATGTTTAAAAGGTACCTCCAAAAATTCACCATGGTGATTACTCAAGAATGCGTGCTGAGTTTCCGCCAATATTACTTCATATGATTCCTACAGGAATTTCTTTCGAAATTATCAAATTATTTCTTCACAAACTCACCCAGGGTTTTTGTTGCCAAATTCCTCTAGTGATTCTCTGAATTCCTCTTCGTATTCTGGAAATCCTCTTCAAATTTTTTTGAGAATTCCTGTTGAAAGTGGTCCTGAAATGGTACTGTAGTTTTTCCAGGCTTTCGTGGTGGGAATCCTACAAGAAGTATTGCTGGAATTCTTCAAGCAATTCCTGCTAGAAGAAATACATCAGGAGGATTCCCAAGAGCAAAAACTGCAGAAATATCATCTAGAAGTGCTTGAGAACTCTCAGCAAGAATACATGGAGAAATCCTGGTAGAAGTTCATGAATGAATCTGTACAGAAATTTCTAAGGTTATTCCGAGAGAATTTATTGGAGGAATCCTTGGAAAAATCCCTAAAAGGATGACCGGAGCTATTTGCGGAGGAATCCTAGGAGAAATCAATGGAAAAATTGCAGAAATTTCCAGGAGAACCCATCAGACATTTCTAGAAGAGTTCCAAGAGGATTTCTCAAAAGATTTGGGAAGCCTGCTGGGGTGTCTCTGAAAACTCTTCCTGGGATTCCTCAAGGAAATCTCTTGTAATTCTTCCAGAAATTTCTGCTATGAATCCTTCAGAGAATTTGTGAAAGATAACTCTAGGAATTTCTTATTGTATTCCAGTCATTACTGACTGCTGAGATTCCTTAAGGAACTCCTACTGATTTTTTACGAATTCTTGAGAAATTTCATGCATTTTCAGCATCTTTAATTATTACTGTTGAGAATCTTCCAGGAATTCCTGGATGATTTCCTGCAGGTGGGAAACTCAGAAAAAAATCCTGAAGTATTGCAGTCTGAAATTTATAGAAGAATCCCAGCAGCAGTCCAGTAGAAATCCCAGCAGTAGTTCCAAAAATAATCTGAACAGTATTCCTAGTAGGAGTACTTAGTTTCTAAAGAAATCCATACTGGTATCGCTGGAGGAATCCCAGCAAGAATTTTTGGTGAAGAGTTTTTGGAAGTATCCTTGCAAAAATTGCAGGAGCAATGTGAAGAAAAAATTATAAAGGAATCATTGGAACTACAGGCGCAATTTATGAAGGAATTTCAAGAGCAATTTCTGAATGTATCTATAGAGAAATTAATGGAAGAACTATTGCAGGATTTATTAGAAAAATCCATGGAGGAATTCATGAAAAAAAAATACAAATCACAAGAAGAATTGCTGGAGGAACTTCAAGTGGACTCCCTGGAAGAATCCTGGATGGTATCAGCAATCCCAGTACCAATTTCTAGAGGAACCCAACAGGCATTCCGGAGACAATCCAAGAGAAATTTATGAAAACATTATCTTGGAATTCTTCAACAAATGCCTGATGGGATTGTTTTAAATATTCTTGTTGTGATTGCTTCAAATGTGTCTGCAATAGTTTCTTTACATATCCTTACAAGGATTCCTCCAGAGATTTATCTAAGGGGTCCTATAGAAAATCTTCTTGTTATGTCTCCAGAGATTTCTTCAAGAATTCTTTCAGGATTATGTCTTAGAATAGCAACATATATTAGTGCTAGGACTTCTCCAGAAATTACTGCTGGGGTTTTTCATGCATTTTCAACTGAAAGCACTCCAGCCAGTGTTGCAAAAATTCAATTCAATCATTTGAACACTAACCAACCAATCTGTTCAGTCATCTTTCCTTCTAGTTATGTTCAAAACAATTTCATTCAATCAGAGCACCTATCAAATGAGAAGCGAATCCTTGTCAATTGAATAAATTGTCACTCGAATGAGTAGCTTAACTCGAAACACGAAAAACCCCGCAAAATTCCGCCAGACTGAAAAAATGACGAATGTCGGGTCAAAGTCGGGTCAATTTTTATCGAATGTTGGGCCACTGTTGGACCAACATTGATCAACTATTGGGTCTAAGTTGGGTTTGGTGGCCAAAATAAAAATAGGTGAATGATAGGTTGATGTCGGGTTTGACGTCATCAACGATGGTAAAAGCTTTGAACCTACAACACCACACATTTATGCTTCCTAGCTGGGGCTCAATTGAATGATATGTGCCTTGACTGAGGCTGGAGCTGATGTCAATTGAATGATCAGAGGCTATTCAATTGATATTCCGATAGTAAATGGAAAAATGAGTGGTTACCATTCTCAATTTCAGCTTTAAATGTCGGTTGATACTGACACTTCGCACCACTGACTCCAGCATGATCTGCAGCGAGAGACACCTGCGTAATCCCAGCAAAAGTTGCTGATGGTTTCTACCAAAAATTTATAAATAATTCTCAGCCATATTCCTGAAGTAATACCAGTAAGAATTTCTAAAAGATTGTCAAGGTGATTTCCAATAGGAATTACTGGGAACATTCTAAGAACATTTTTGTAGTAATCTTCGAAGAAATTCTTGAAGGAATCACAGCACTAAATTTCGAAGAAATCCCAGCTGTAAATTCTAACGTTGGTTGCTTCTCACTCTCCTAAATAAGCACAAAACAGAGACAGATGGAAGAGAGGTATAAGCCTTTTCCTCCATCCCGCTTTTTTTTAGTATTTATCAAAAAGAATTAATCAAAAACGAAAAGGCTGCCTACGCTAGTGGTTGTTATTGCAAGGGGAATTCTTTCAATAAATTCTGGAGGAGACCTATTACCATTCCAGGTATTTCTATAATATTCGTTCCATGATTCCACCAGGGATTTCTCCAAGGACTCATTAAGAAAATCTACTTACGTTTTTCTCCATGTTGAGAAGCAGGCTCTGTTCCACCTGGAGCGTTATTTCAATGATAAAAAAGCAGAAGCAGGTGTATTTCATAACAAAAAACAACTTTGTAGAACACACGAAAATTACCAAAAATCCCCAGAAAAAGATATAAAAGATATAAAGATATAAAAGATATAAGCTATGTTGAGGGGTCATTCACAAAAAACGACACATATCTCTTATAATTAGGCAAATAAGGTTATAGTTTGTTCGGCAAACTTTCCAACAATACATTTTTCTACAACTTTGCAGAAGACTCCTACACTCTATCTTCATTTTTGAAAAAAGTTAATTTCTGTCGCACTTTTAGGTGGATTAATCACAAAAGTGAAAATCCCAAAATAAAGAGTTCAGTATATAGAACAAAATCTTCAAAGACACTATACCGCTAAAGTCAATACATAGAGCTGCAAAAAATTAGTTATGGTTGTGTAACCCAGTATACAGTATGTGGCAGGTTCCTCCGGAGATTATGTCCGGTGGCCACATCCGGTAGTTCTTAAACGGTCAAAAACTGTGTGCAAACAATGTTTGATTGCAGAGGTAAAAGTTTTAGTGAAAATAGAGTGAGTTTAATAGCGAATCACAATGGAAAACACTCTGTGTACCGAAAAACAGCCATTTTTATACGAATCTGACCCAGTGACCCACCGGAATAACTCCGGCCATAGGGACCATTCCGACGTTCTCTGTCCACTTTTACAAACTAGACATATGTACGAGTGTACTGTCAAAAAATTATTCAAATCCGTTGTGTATTCGCTGAACGGCAACATTTTTAGTTCATATGCGCTGACTCAGGCCGATACGGGTTAAAGGAATTTTTTGAAGATTTGATTTTTTTTAATTTTTTTGTATCAATTGCACAAGAAGTTCGTTGAGAGTTAGGCCTTGAATTTCTCAGGATTTTTTTACTACAGTTTTTTTATATATTCACCTAAAAATCCGAAATTTTATCATGAATTTATTTACAAACATAATTTAATAACTTCACAAATTTTTAATATAAAAAAAATAAAAATGCTCACAATTTTTTTTAAGATATTGTTGGATATAAATTAAAAATCACTCTTTCGACCTTTTTGCACTCATACTCTGCTAGAAAAGTTCTCAAATTTGTTTCCAAAAATAACATGAGAAGAGATCCCATGGGTCAATTTAAAAATTGATGCAGAAATTCTAATGAGCCTTTATTTGTTATTTCCTCTAGGAATGCAAATATAGTTAGAAACAAATCCAATGGAAACCTTTCTTGGAATTCCACTTAGAATTTAGTCATGTCTTAGGGAAAATTATAAGGCATTTTTTTGATATTTTTAATATCATCATCTTCTTACAAGTTCTGTCAAAAATTTCGATCGGATAAATATGGCAGAATAGTCCAAGATAACCTATTCCGGAAGAAGATGAGTACTTTTTTGAATGTTCTAATATTCATTATTGTTTCCAATTGACCTTACATAATCAAATGTCTTTGTAAAATGTATTTAATTTCAAAAATAAGGATTACTAATTGTTCGAATTTGATGAAAAATGTTTCACAAATCAATCCATTAGTATTTTGTATCGTTTTTAGGAAATTTTGATTTTTTCCCGGGATCCCGGGAAATCTCGGGATTTGGAAAATAAAAATCCCGAATCCCGGGATTTTTGTCAGTCCGGGAAACAAGACTCTCTAACTGTGACCATTCAACTGAATGCACTTGATCTACTAAACCGCTTTGTCGAAGATACCATCTCTAAGTAACCATGATCCTGAGAATTATATATGTAATAATAATGTAACTGACATGCTCAATAGCGCTGCCTTGTGGTGAAATTTCGTATAAAAATACCAATCATCTGTATGCCTTTGACCCACCAAACAATTTTGCCGACGATACCATATTTCTAAGCAATCAGGATTCTAAGTTACAAAAGATGCTCACTAGCGCCATCTGGTGGTAGAATTTCAAAGTAAATGGCCAAACATCTGTAACTTGATCTACTGAACAACTTCGCCGATGATACCATTAAGGATTCAGAGATACATAAGATATAAAATTTACATGCTCGCCAGCGCCACGTAGTTGTAGAATTTGAAATTAACCCACGAGCGCTCGCGCTGTTGTATTTTGTACAACACGTTGAAAAAATCTCGCTTTTTGTACTCAGCATTAGCGTGGTGCTGACGCAGGTAGTCAACCGTGCGAGTTACGGAAGGTTAAATGACCAATCATAAGTTACCGCTTGATCTACCAAACAACTTTGCCGAAGACAGCATCTTTCTAAATCATCAGGATCCTGAGATACATAAGTTATATAATTTACGTGCACACTAGCGCCGCCTAGTAGAAGAATTTCGAATTAAAAGGCCTATCATCAGTAAGTCCTTGACCTACCAAACAAGTTTGCCTAGGACACCATCTTTCTAAATAATCAGGATCTTGAGATACATTATGTAAAATTTATATGCTCACTAGCGCCACCTAGTTGTGAAATTTCAAATTAAATGTCCAATCATCTATAAGCCCTTAACCGTAGTGTGACCAGCAAAAAAAACACCCGTAGAAGGCCGGCAGGGTACCCGGGTATCCACGAAATGGAAATGATCATATCTCAGCGATTTTTCCACCGATTTTAAAAGTTTTTGCCTCATTCAACTCAGATACTCATTATCCATCGAGATCGTATTTGGTTGGACCGGTCCGATCACCATAGGTACCGGAAAATCTGGATTTACGGATCCATGTTTTTATACAATACAATGTACGGGATTTTCGGTAGGTTAGTAGCAATTTCGGTACCAAGCATCGTAAAATTGCTTTGGCATATTGTATCTGACCGGCCTGGAATCATAAAACGTGTTGACTTTGAAACTGTGATTTCGGAACACGCTTCCCGTGGGGCCATGGTTGACCATAAACACTTTAAGGTATCCTAACCTTAACAATGTGGGTTTCAATATGGTATAAGGACATGCTCCCAAAAATTCACGAGTTCTAAGATCTAACAGAGTTCCAACATCCTAGTCTCAATAACCATTAAAATATCGAGATTTGAAATTGAAAAAGGTACCGGGGTACCCTGCCGGCCACATAGTGTTAAACAATTTTGCCGAAGAGAGCATATTTGTAAGTCATCAGCATCCTGAAATATTAAATAAAAAATTTGCATGCTCACTAGCGCCGCCTATTGGCGCATTGCGAATCATCTTTATCAGTAGCAAGAAGCTCATGACATTTATAACAACTTTGCCGAAGACAGTGTTGTTCTAAACAATCACAAACCAGAGATATTGCAGAACGCATGGGCGTTGTACAAAATACAACCTGCAACTGCTCGCGTTACAAAAATTGGCGCGAGTACTGAATGGTTAAGGAAGGAGCCAGCAGACGTTCGAGTTGTCAGCGTCTCAGGAATGCGAACAATAGTGAAGTCCGCGCTAGCGTCGAATCTTGATTGTCAAATTACGCTTCCTGCCTGTTTACTTAATTGTACCCGGAGTAACTTGTTCAAATTTTCACCTATATGGTTTCGCATTATGCGATTTACAGTGTATTCCGCGTATCCTCGCCTTTGGCGTTTTTCAACTGATACCGATCTGGTTTTGCTGCTGCTGTTCTTTGTTGTGCTGTTGTTGCGAAGAGTTAAATCTTGCCTAGTTTGGGTAGCGGCTACGGTTAGGATAGCTCAGATCAATCTTCAGCATAAAAGAACAGCAACAATCTATCATTGCAGACTTATTCAAAATGGTACAGCCCAAGTGGCCTTTGTCCAAGAACCTTACTAAGGGGAATTTCCAATTAGGAAACCTCATAGAAGAGAATTCGGAGAAGAATTTAGTGAACACTCAACTTGACGGTTCCGAGAAGAGTAACAATGGATCTTTTTGAGAGGTGGTAATTTCGACGGCACAGCTCTAAGTCATAATATAGTCAAGTCTGCTTTTTGGTATCCTGGTATCCACTTCTGGTCTGAAAGTTCACATGAATGCTCTTATCATACGTGGTTGGATAGAAATCTACCAATTCTGTAAAAATAATTTGCCCTTCGTTCCCAGTAAATGAGCTCTAAACATATCCACCTGAATAGAAGTGCTTCACCGCATTATTGTTATCAAAACTACCCGGGCTGGTCCATAAAGGTAAGCAGCATTCATCGCTCCTACTTGTTTCTCATTAAATCCTCACGCTTCATTTTACCGAAGTGGGGGTTTACATGGAGCTTCTGAGGCGAGAGAAAGCTCTCAAGCAGCATTTCCACACCGCGAGACGATGGTTCCTACCTAGGTACAGAAAATATCAAACCACATGTAAGCCACTGAATTACCAGAACGGGGTGGATATCTATGTACGTACAAACCTAAGGAAGGTGCCGAGATCAACATTGAAGGAGGGAGTCGGAGTAAAACAACGCATTAGAATTTTGGACTGTTTCAAAAGGCTCTATCTGCAAAGCAGTTTCTCCTTAGTTTCTCCTCTTCATTTCATTTCTCGTTTGTTTTATACGGACGTTGATTAGCTTAGTAAAATTTGTTTTGTCATGGTTTCATATACTGTATGAGTTCTAGTTTTGCTATTTTAAAATTGAAGACAGAAATCGAATGCTCATTCTACCTCACCTCCCCCAATACGGCGAAAACATTTCTGCTTCATTAGTTTCCAGCGGTGAAATTCCTGACTCCCGGGGTTTGAAAAGCGCGCCACCACCGGCAACAAACCCCTTTTCATCGCAAAATGATGATGATGATGATGCTGATGGTAACAACAACGATGAAGTCGACGACGACGATGACGACGCCGACCAGGATGGGAACGAGTTTGAGATTTAATTTGCATTCCATTGCTGCTTCAACGCCGGGTGGGGACTGTTCAAACGCGCGAAATGATCTCTTATCAAACCCAAGGTTCCTTCGTGTCGTGCCGCACTGGGAGCTCTCCGATTAGTAAGGAGGGAGAGGTGCTAAAACTACTTTCCCGCTTGCTTTGTTCGAACCACACGGATTCCATACCCACCTAATCGCTTTGATTCACTAGCTCCGGGTTGCTTGGATTTCCTTTAGAGTCGTCGTCGTCGGTTGGCAAGCCGTGATTCGCCATTATCGCTCCGCCCGGTTAGGTGGAAGAGCTTAAATTACTAATCATAATAACGGCGGCACTGATCCGCATAGATTAGATTTGGGAAGAGGTAATATCTACCATGAAAACGAGACCGTTTTCTTGCCATCGGAAGCTTAAGGACTTTCTCTAACTCGTACAGTTGAATTTTGAGAGACTGGTTGTTCCAAGCTTGTTCAGCAACATTTCATGGAATCGCCTAAGGGAGGTACGATTAATAAGTTCACTGAGGATTAACACAAACTTCACGTGGCTCAGTCGGTAAACGCGCGCAAGATCTTTCACAGAGAATGTCTGGGTTCGGTACCCGATGCTGTCCAGGATCTTTTTATAATAGAAATTTCCTGAACTTCCTTTGAGTTTGAGCTTGATAGGCCACCTGTAGTTGTTACTCCAGTATCGTCAGATGAGCTACAATAACACGTGTGAAGGTTCACGTCGATGCATGAATCACTGCTAATCATTGGAATATTTCTTTAGATAAACCGAACAGTTATTTGTTCAGTAACCAATATCAAACATTTTTGTATGTCGCAAATCTCAAGAACTTCAACCTACTCCAACCGTCAAAACTAAAAAAACGACGAAAGTACGAAAGGATTGCGCCATAAATTTAGATTTCCCTTTCCTACGCCCTTACACACATTATCTGACATCAGAGTAAATACGGTGAAAGTCAAACCTCCAGCAAGAAACACACTCGCCGCCACGTTCACCAAGCGGAATAAATGCTGATCTAAGCGATTTTTTTTCTGATTCTAACTCTGTAACGTACCATGATACCACACGTATCCTATACCAGGACTCAGTTGAAAGAAGAGCAAAAATCGCGTTTATTTGCTGAAGTGAATCGTCCTGCCGAGCCACCATCGAGCGGGATCACGGATATCACAAGGAACGGCCTAACTACCTATACACAGGGTACGACACCGACATGCAGAGTTGAATCGGTAAATATGGCGTGGCATGCTTTAGGTTTTTTTTTTTGTAAACGCACGTACCTACAGCATCACAGCGAGATGTAACTGTCTGTAAACAGAGGTAGGTTTTAAGGTAAAGCTACCGGGAAAAATTGGGCAAATATCGAAGGCCCTAATGTCAATAGAGGGAAACGGAAAGGGGATTCGTTTTGTTATTCACTATTTTATTTTGTTCAGTAGGGTAACCAATATAATTTGGACCCCCATATATTTTGGACCCCCTGTGTCCCTTTACAACAACTTACACAGGTTTAATGATGAGATGACGAAATTTTTTATAATCATTCGCTAAATAAGATCGCTCTGCACGGGCAGCAATCATTTCCTCACTGGAAATATCCTTATTTGCCTTGAAATTATTTTTTGCCAAGCTCATCATCCGAGCGAGTGTCGCATCATGTTTACAAAAAGAGATTGCGGTGCTGAGGAAACTTGCAGATGTAAACAAAAACGTTTATCATTCTAGCGCATTAAATTCGCAAAGTTCGTCTAATCAGCCTTTGTCAATCAAGTAATTAGGATGTGATCCAGCATATTCAAGCGGCAAATTCTTCCAAAAAAGTTTTAAACGAGTTTAAACACCGGGTGCCCAAAATATATACTGAAGAGGGTCCAAAATATATTGGGGTGCCCAAAACAGTGGAAACTGATGCTTCAAAAATCAGTTATTTTCATCAAATGTTCAGCCAGAAATGAGCTTAGACTCTGGACCGAACATCTTCTACATATCGAATAAACCCATATTTCATGATTTAAGAGCCTAAACCTTCGTTTATCAGTCTTGAATTTGGAGCCGCCATATTGGATATTTTGGTCGCCATTTTAAACTCACGTCCTCTTCTCCATACCAAATATACCCATATTGCATGGTTTTATAGCATAAAACTCCATTAAATAGCCGAAATCTTAAATTTGGAGCAGCCATCTGGGATTTCAGAGCGCCATCTTGGATATTCTGGTCGTCATTTTTGGAGTTCAGACATCTTCTCTATTCCAAATATACCCATATTGATTGGTTTTAGGGCTCAAAACTCAATTGAACAGCCGCCATCTTGAATTTGTAGCCACCATCTTGGATATGCTGGTCGCCATTTTTGGACTTCGGACATCTTCCCCAAGGTTGTTAATCGATAAATTATCGTTATCGGCGATAAAGTTAACGTCTGTTATCGTTTATCGTCGATAACGATAACGTCTTCAGGCGGAAGCGTCATCGGCGATACAGTTAACTGTGGAAATTATCGACTCGATAACGTCTCCGAAAAATTTTCTTCGCGATCTGAACCGTTGTTGATTTCGTCACTAGGGTAACTAGATTTATCGCAATATTATCGAAGGTACGTTGATCTTCGCGTTGATTTATCGTTTGATTATCGTTATCAAGAGATTATCGAGCAACCTTTATCGTTATCGAGTTTACGTTGAGTTAACTGTCGATAATTTATCGGTTAACAACCTTGATCTTCCCCATACCAAATATACCCAAATTGCATGGTTTTAGGGCCTAAAACTCCATTAAACAGCCGCCTTCTTTGGTTTTAGGCCGCCATCTTGGATATTCTGGTCATTATTTTTGTACTCCAGACATTTTCCCATACCAAATATAACCATATTGCATGGCTTAGAGCCTAAAACTCCACTAAACAGCTGCCATATTTATTTCAGACCTGCCATCTTGGATACTCTGGTCGCCATTTTTGGACATCGGATATCTTCCTCATACTAAATATACCCACATTGTATGGTTTAAGGGCCTAAAATTCCATTAAACAGCTGCCATCTTGAATTTGAAGCTGCCATCTTTGATATTCTGGTCGCCATTTTTGGAGTCCAGTCTTCTTCCCCATACCAAATATACACATATTGCATGGATTTAGAGCCTTAAACTTTATTAAATATACCATTTTGAATTTGGAACTGCCGTCTTGGATTTTGGGAAGCCATCTTGAACATTTTGGTCATCGTTTTTGGACTCCGGACATCTTCCCCATACCAAATATACCCAAGTTGTATGGTTTTTGGGCCTAAAACTTCATTAAACAGACGCCCTCTTTATTTTGGAGCCGCCATCTTGGATATTCTGGTAGACATTGTTGGAGTCTAGGCTTCTTCCTCATTTCAAATATATCCATATTGTATGGCATTAAAGCCTAAAACTATATTAAACAGCCACCATCTTGAATATTAGACTGCCACCTTGGAATTTGGGCCGAAATCATGGAATATCTGGTCTTTAATGTTGATTTTCGCACAAAATGTGTTAACCATGCTAAAGGTAGTGGAGCGGACCTGGTGTGATGGTTAAAGCACGTGACTATCACGCCGAGGACCTGGGATCGAATCCCACTCCCGACAAACTCGCAAAAAGTGAGTTCTTCCTTCGGAAGGGAAGTAAAGCGTGGGTCCCGAGATGAACTAGCCCAGGGCTAAAAATCTCGTTAATACAGATAAAAAAAAAAATGCTAAAGGTTACAAAATTTACCGCAGTTAGATGTGCCGCATGATGGGAAGTGCCTTAAAAGTGAGTGAACATTTTTTGGCTCACAGACATACATACATACACACATACATACACACATACATACACATATACAGACACTCTGCCCGCCTTCCGAGGACAAAGGGAGTGGCGAGGACCACTCGGGAAACTGGCTAAGCGCCAGCATGTTACCGTGATGGACTCTCCAAAGCGAGTCATCGATGTTCGTTGCTACAGGCTACGCAGCTAACCTTGTGGGTGCGATGTGCACTAGCCCCTCTCTGAAGCAACATCTTCTTGGTGGTTCCGGAGAGACGTAGGGTTTGGCGACCATAGGAATTGTTTAGTGGGTACGAGGAGAGAGTAGTCCTGGATTTTACTTTTGTTGTAGAAGACGGCCTGTCAGACCTACACTACCCTAACCTTCTGTTAGGGTGTCTGTTGAGCAGATTATCCCCCAACACATACAGACACCATCTCAATTCGTTGAACTGAGTTGATTGGTATATGTGACTTGACCCTCCGAGCTTTCTGTCGAAAATTCTTTTTTTTAGTGAACATATTTATATGTAGCCTTTCAGCACACTTTGGTGTACGAGAAAGGCAAAACATGTGATGTTACATCATTTTAGCTACATTTCAGCCGCGCTGTAAAAGTTATGCACTAATGTACTCCAACCTTATTTTACGTTCGGTTCTTTAATTCCGAATCGGTTTACGCCCAAAATTGGAATCAACGTTTGTTCCAACCTCATTTGCTCTAAATACAATTAGTTTTCCTATGGTTTTTTCAGGGTTTCATTCACGAGTTCCTTCTGGGATTTCTTTCATAGCTCCTTCAGAGGAGCTCCTGTCGTTTTTTCAGATATTCCTCTAGAAAACACCTTGAGACTACCATCAGGGATTTATTAAGGAAGTTTTTCAAAAATTCCTCGTGGAAGTTCTAGAACAATGTTTCATTCAGAAATACCTTTAGACATTCTTATAAAACTTTTATCGCGGATTTCTCCTGAAGCTTCTTTTACGGTTTCCTGTAAAAGATCCTCAAACGATTCTTCCAGGATTTTTTTCATTAATTCCTCCAGCAATTCCTAGGTATAAATTCAGAAAGTTCATCTGGGATTTTAAAAATATATTTTTACGGGGATTCCTCAGAAGAATTTCCTTCGAGAGTTTTCAAGGATTCCTTTAGAAATTTCTTCATAGATATCCAGGAGTTCCTTCAGGTTTTTTATCCAAGAATTCCATTAGCGCTTCCTCTAAAATTTTCATCAGGAATTCCTCCTGGAACTGCTTCAGGGCATTTTTCAGGATTTTTTCCAAGAGTTCCTCCAGGGATTCCTCCAGGAAATCCTTCGAAGATTTTCCCTGTAATGCATTGAAGCATTTCTCATGGAACTCATTCAGGCACTTGTCCTAGAGTTTTTTTGTTGAGATTTTCATAGACTTCCTAGAAGGATTTCTTCATAAACTCCTTCAGGGATAGTGTGGTGTGTGATGCACGTGCAGGGTACCATGCCATGCCTCAATCTGCTAACGGACAGTGCGCAATACCTTTTAAGTAACGCCTAGCACCCAACTGTCAGTGCGAGGCCGACCAGCGCATGGTTGGCCATGACTCGTCCTCTTTCATCGGTCGACCATCAGGCGCGTCAGACGTGCGGCACCGAGCACGGCATTTCCCCCGCGAGGAGCAATCAGAATTGCACAGGAATCACTCCAGGAACTCCTTTGGCGTTTTTCCGGAATTCTTCCAGGAATTTTGCGGGAATTACTCCAGGACTTTTTTCAAGGATTTTTTCTGGAATTTATTGAAGGATTTCTCCTGGAATTGCTTTAGAGATTTCTTCTGGAACTCCTTCAGAAATGTTTTCCTAAATTCCTTCAAAGACCTTCAGGAACTCCTGTGTGGAGTTCTACAGGAGTTCCTTCAGAGACGCCTTATAGGATTCCTCTAGGAATTCCTTGAGGGATTTTTCACGGAATTCGTCCAGGAATTCCTCCAGGAATTTTTTGAAGATTTTTGTCTGGAGCTCCTGGCAGGATTGTTTCTGGAATTACTTGAGAGATTCCTTCAGGAACTTCTTCAGGGCTTTTTTCAGGAATTTTTTCCAGAAGTTCCTCATGAAGTCAATCCAAATTGCTAGATGAACTTTTTCGTGATTTATACAAGAGCTTTATCTGGGGTTCCTCTAGGAGTTCCTTCTGTGATTCCTCCATGAGTTGCTTACATGGTTTCTCCTGAAATTTCTTCAGGGATTGCCCCAGCAGTTCCTTAGAGGGCTCCTCCAGGAGTCCTTCATCAAGTATTATGTAGTGAACGATTTTTCCTAAGACTGACGAACAACCCTCTCCGCTTGAAAGTCGGAGCTTGCGATCGATTCAAACATTTGCTTTTTTTTCTCCGACTACGCTTTTCAATTTCGTATGCCTTCTCCTTCCATGCACAGTAGAGTGGGTCAAAGTTGTATGGGGAAATTTAAATTTTGATCACATCAACCCGGAACAAAGCTGTTTCGGATGAGGCGAAGAAAACCGTGACACGTCTTTGCCGCACACACCAAAAATCTATTGAGGGTTTCAGCAAAATTTTGCTGAATTTTGCCGAGCTGAAGGTTTCAGTAAACATTTTGCTGAAATTCAGCAAAATTTTGCTGATTTGTTCAGCAATCTTTGCCGAAAGTTCAGCAAAAAAATTTGCTGAACCCTTCAGCTTGGCAAAATTCAGCAAAATATTGCTGAAAGCGTTTGGTGTGCAGTTACCGCAGCTTCAAAGCTGTAAATATATTTATATAAATAGGGATTTGCCTGTGTACATTAGGTTACTCACATTTTCGTGTGGCTTCTTCTTTTAAACCGAAACTATTGAATACACGGTGTCTTGTATCAGTCGAACCTAGCATTAAGAATTCATCAAACAGTTAATCTTTAGAACTCTATTGTATTGCATGACTTACTGTTAGCTGGTTGCTATAGATTGTAATTAGTTCACTTGTTCAATTCCGTACTATTAGGATTAGCATGCTATAAGAATATAACAATATAATTTATCTTAACCGTAGCAATTAAGTAGAATAATAAATTTACCAATTCATTAGCTCAATAATAATAAATTCAGTAAATATTGCACTTCGATGTGACTGCTCTATCTCTAGAGCAAATTCTGCCTTATCATTGTCAAATGTCAACCGCCTCCCCTTCATTGCTTGCTGCCAATCAAACGATCATGGGTGATACCGTGATACGAAACTCACCCTATGGTACTGAACGCGGCTGCCCTGTGGTGTTTTTTACAAAAGCTTTTTCAATCTATATTTGCGTCCAAAACAATTATGAAAAATTTAGAGGCGATTGGTTGCGTCCCCGTATTCCACATTACGATTAAATTTGTATGGCAATTTGTATTGGAAAACCTACTTTTTTGCATTTGTATCCAAAAGTTGATTTTTTTTCTAAAACTATGTAACTAATGACGTTAAAATATAGCGAAGATTATACCGAAAAACTTTGCCGAAGACAGCAAAGTGATCCGACGCTTGTGAAAAAAGTTATTCGCTTGGTAACTTAGGTCTTATGGGCTACGATTCACACTCTCGAGGTGCCGTGTTCTAGGCTAGGTGTCAACTTTTTTTGTAGCTGATTTCGGACATCGTATTACATATCACCCGAAGTCGTATTTTATTCTTTCGATCGATTATTTGGGACATCGTAATGATGATCATATGAAATCGCGAATTATCGTCAGAAGTATGTATATGGCCTCCACTTTGGTACGGATAAAGCAGTTTTGTGCAGTTTATACGATTAGAAAGGTTTTTATATAGTAGTGTATAACACAAATTATACAGACCGAATTGTTTACTGGGTTCTTAATGTGTGGAACAATCGTAGCGCCGACATTGCATCCGATCATCATCTCCTAATCGGCGAGATCTGACTGCGCATGGCTAGGATCCATCGACAGGAGGAGAAAATCGGGCGCCGGTTTAACATACGCCGACTGGAAGACGCTGCGGTGAAAAGGTCCTTCGTCGAGGAGCTAGAGAACCGTGCTGCGGATATTCCAGCAGGTGGAAGTGTAGAAAATCAATGGAGCGCCATCAGTAACGCCTTCATCGCCTCCGGCGAGAATAATTTGGGTGAGCTACGCACCCGGAGAAAGCAGTGGATCACAGATGATACCTGGAGGAAGATAGAGGAGCGAAGGAACGCCAAAGCCGCAATAGAGCGAGCGAAAACACGAGGATCCAAATCCGTAGCTCGTCAGCGCTATACGGCTCTCGAGAAGGTACTGAAACGCTCATGTAGACGGGAAAAAAGAGCGTGGGTGGACTCTCTAGCCGACGAAGGCGAGAAAGCCGCAAACACCGGCGACATCCGTCTCCTCCACGATGTCTCACGTTGCCTTGGTTGGACCAAGATGAATGCTACGATGCCCGTGCAAGACACGTCTGGAAAGTTACTGACCAACCCGGTTGACCAATTGAAACGCTGGTTCGAGCACTTTGGAAGCCTTTTTCAAATGTCGGTCACGCCATCAACACCTCAGCATGATACGCCAAGGATCCGATGCATAACCCGTGTCAACACCGAAGCTCCATCAGCGCAGAAGATAGAAACAGCCATCCGTAGCAAGAAATCGAACAGGGCCCCAGCAGGGGTCGATCGCATATCAGCTGAGATGCTCAAAGCTGACCCCGTAGTATCCACACAACCACTGCATCAATTATTCTGCAACATATGGGAAACCGCGACATTTCCGGCCGACTGGATGCAAGGCGTCTAAGTAAAAATACCATAAAAGGGTGACCTGACTATATGCGATAATTGGCTAGGCATCATGTTACTGTGTATCGTTCTCAAAGTCCTCTGCAAAGTGATCATTGACCGGATACAGGAGAAGATTGATGCAACTCTCCGACGGCATCAAGCAGGATTCCGTGCCGAACGATCCTGTATCCTGTATCATTCTGGAGCAAATCAATGAATTCCAAGAGTCTCTCTACCTGGTGTTCATTGGGAACATTGGGAAGCCCTCAGGCGCAAAGGTCTCCCTGAGAAAATCATCGGCCTCATTGAAGCACAGTACAGGGCATTTCCGTGCAGAGTACTGCACAATGGTGTTTTGTCCGATCCCTTTCGGGTCGTTGCTGGAGTGAGGCAGGGTGTATACTATCACCGCTACTGTTCATCATCGTAATTGACAAGATCCTGATAGGTGCGATTGATCATGAACCAAATCGTGGGTTGCTGTGGCAGCCCATTACCATGGAGCACCTACATGACTTCGAACTGACTGATCACGCTGCTCTCTTAGCTCAAAGGTGCTCTGATATGCAGAGTAAGCTCGATGAACTTTTCGATCGCTCCTCGACGGTAGGTCTTACCATCAACGTCAACAAGAACAAATCGTTGGATGTAAACACGGTCAACCTTGCCAGCTGTACGGTAGCTGGGCAAACAGTGGAGAATGATGAAACCTGGTGTGTATCAGTGGAGAACACTCAACGGCTACAGGTGTTCATCAATAGATGCTCGCGGTATATAATTCATACACGGTGGCTTCAGAGTTGGATCTCCAACGTTGAGCTCCATCGTCGATGTCTTCAAAAGCCGATAGCGACAGAAGTTCGGGAGTGAAAGTGGAAGTGGGTCTGCCACGCTCTACGCTGGAGTGGAAACGAAATCTGCAAGCAAGCGTTAGACTGGAACCTAGCAGGTCATCGCAACAGAGGCAAATCCAGAGGCTCATAACGGCGCAGCCTCAACAAAGAAATAAGGGAAGTCGACAGAAATTTGACCTGACCGCGGGTCAATGCAATGCAATGGCGGGCAATCACGTGGAATGGAGATCTCTCGATTCGGTTTTCTTTCCCACCAAGGCTGGTGCTCAAGGCTAAAAGGCTAAAAGTAATTGAGATTTTAATGTTACTTGAAATTAGAATGATCTTGAAACTTTTAGTCGTGTTCAAAAAGATATTGTAAAGTCGATGGCTTAGTACTCCGTTTCCGCCCAACATGACCCTTCAACTTGCGATCCAATGAACTCACGCTTGTCAGTCTGTTGGTATTTTTTTCGCCAATCCAAAAATCATCCGACTGCGATGGCTCGAAGCCGTTTACCCTTAAAATTGAAGTTTTCCGAACCACGCCACCAGTCGGGTCGGGTCGCCATTTTCGCCATCACGGTTCGTCAAGTTTCAAACCAGAAAGCAGACACCATCAACATCGACCGACAAATTTGCAACCGCCGACGACGATGGGCTCGGTTCCTGCACTCTGCCAGCGGCGCGCAGCGCCGGGCTAGATCAGCGGGCCAGTCGAGAGTGATTAAAATTTAGTTTTATGTAAATTTTACCCACCCTTGAGGGTGGGGCTGCGGGGCTACTCGGCTCGGCAACAGCAGCAGCAGCAGCGTTTCATTACCATTATTGACAGACGGATGGAATCCGGTGGCCCATCCCGGCCCGGCCCAACCTCGTCGTCAGCGCAATGAATGTTATCACCCATCAACGGGCGCGCCGGCCGCCGTCATGACTTGGATCCACCGGGAAATCTAAATCGACTCCGGAGGCCACATTCAAAACCACTCGGGTAATAAACCGACATCCGCGACCCTCCCTCAAGCAGGCAGCGTAGTGGGTGGAGATGGCGGCGGAAGCACGCGCAATGGAATATTGATTAATTGCTTTTACATGAAGGAGAGGCTTCTCTGAAGGTAGGAGGATAGCTTGGCGCTGGGTTGTCTGATGCTGTCATCGCAACTTCATCATCAGCCCACTAATGGGAACACCTTGCGCGCTGTGCCACGCCGATCCGATGATGGGCAATAGGAAGCTTCCACGTCCTGGTTCCGCTCTGTATACAGGTAGTTAGTGGAACGCACCCAGCAAGGCGCGTATTTCCTCTTGTTTCCCATCGACGACGTCGCCGCCAGAGGGGGTGAACGGATAAGAAGATGGGAGTTTCCGGTCCTGGCGTAATTTGACGGTGGCGATGAAAGCTCATTAACACACCCTTGTCAGCCCCGTCGGGGGATGTCGATGCTGCGTTGCGAAGCAATAGCCAGTGGCGTAGCGAGGGGGTGCGCAGGGCGCGGTTTGCACCGGGCCCCCGAATTGAGGGGGCCTCCAAATCAGAGAAAGTTTTTAACATTAGTTTGAATAAAATTCTTCGGTATAACTGGTAATTGATCGACTGTAGGGTTTAATTTATAGTTTTTCGGCTACGCAGTCTTTATTAAACCAACGACGTTATATATTAACCCAACGTTTCGTTGACACCCACCAAGTGTCGAAACGTTGGGTTAATATATAACGTCGTTGGTTTAATAAAGACTGCGTAGCCGAAAAACTATAAATTCTTCGGTATTTTACCACATTGCCACAGTGGGAAAAATCGACCCAGAAAACGGATCTTTTAACGCCGCTGATTTCGGTACGAAAAGTTGACCATTTTTGACGTAAATAATTACAAGAAATCGATTGGTGCTAATTACATTCACCGCACGGCACGGGAAGTCGTCCATTTTGCCCCATTTTGCCCTTTTTTTCATACAAAAAGAGAATCAAATTGTACTTTCAAACAACTAACACGACTTTAGATCATTGAAAATAGATGCAGGTGTAATTGGAAGTTAATAGGAATCATAAGAACACATGAAAGATCATTTTAAATGCTTATTTTGCCCCATATGCCCCAACAACTGTCGGATAATCACAATTTTTACTAATTATGAATCGATTTTTAATGTAACTGACTTGAAGTTGATTTGTTTGGCATAAACAAAAAGCGCTAGATCTGTTATCACCAGAATCATCTTCAGCAGTTGTCCTATTCGTCCCATTTTGCCCTCATATCATAGAAAAAAGAGATTTAAAGTGTATTTATAAGAAACAGGTACTGTAATGGAACGTTGAAATTAGTTTTAGGTGCAACTGGAAGCTGTTATCATGCGCAAATATGAAAGATATTTTCCCTATTTTACCCTACATGCCCCTAAAACTGCTGATAATAACATATTTTGTATGGTTTTGTGTTGTCGCTGGATAAAAAACATGAAGACCTGGATCATTTTTGATATATACATATGCGGTTTATCGATCAATACTACAATCATTCTTGGAATGGTATAAATAACTGTCCATTTCACCCGAATTCGTCCTGATTTTTGTCATGTAATGAAAAAATCAATTTGCCCTGATTTTTTTTGTCAAATCATGAATAAAACAATTTCCTTTATTATCGTCATTGGTACTGAAACTAATGTTATCAAAAAGACATAGGGTGCGAGCACCGGTTTTGGCCAGTCTAAAAGAAATCATTTTTATAAAAATAATCAATTATCCTATGGAAACAACCAATGCGTCAAATGCAAGGTTTATATCTATACTTTATAAGAAAAATGGTGAAATCATGCTAATACTTGATTTTCGTATTAAAAGTGGCACTGGCCAAAATAGAAGCATTGCCGCGGTTTTGGCCATATTCTCAACTTTGGTTTCTATTTTAGCCAATCACGTGTATTTCTTATGAGAGTGGCCAAATTAGAAGCACCCTGGCCAAAATAGACATATGAGAGCTGATTTTTTAAGGAAAATTATTTTTTTCTTCTAGATTTATATCAAAATGTATGGTTTTCACAGCTTTAATCATCATATTACATTAGAACCTACTAATAAAAAATAAAATTATACCGATTTAGATCGTAGCAGGCTGAATACCGCACTATGGCCAAAACTCCGGGCTGGCCAAAACTGAAGCTTCTACCCTATATATTACTTTTTCTGTAATTTCAGGTTTTGATGGGGAACTAAGGGCATAATAAGCATTTTATAAAATATGGTAAATATGCGCTAAACTGATTAAATAGGGCGTCTCAAAGCACCAAATCATATATATTTAAGATGCCTTATTTTATCAGTTGGGTGCGTATTTGCCACAAATTAAGATTAGGGTTAGAGCTTATTATACCCTGTATTCCCCACCAAAGTCATATGTTTTAACTGTCCTTTCGATTAAATTGATTTCAGTAATAAAAGTCCATCAATTGGGACATAAGCAAACGGAGGAAATAAATTCATTCATGAGGCGACAACAAATCAGGGCAAATTGGGGTAAAATGAACAGCTATTTGTACCCTGCCGTGAATGATTCCAAACCTTATCGATAAACCGTATTTGTATATATAAAAAATGATCTGGGACTTCATGTATTGCAACCAGTAACATTACAAAAAATAGAAATAATGTTATCATCCAGCAGTTTTAGGGGCATATAGGGCCAAATTAGGAAAATATCTTTCATTTATGCGCATGATAGCTGTTAGCTTCCAATTGTCACTAAAACTAATTTCAACGTTCCATTACAGTACCTGTTTCTGATAAATACATTTTAAATCTCATTTTTCTATGATAACAGGGCAAAATGGGGCAAATTGGACAACTGCTGAAGATGATTCTGGTGATAACAGATCTAGCGCTTTTTGTTTATGCAAAAAATAAATAAATTCATATCAGTAACATTAAAAATCCATTCATAATCATGTAAAATTCACAATTTCCATCAGTTGTTGGGGCATATGGGGCAATATAAGCATTTGAAAGGATCTTTCATACATGTTTTTGATGTCTATCAACCTCTAATTACACCTGCAGCTATTTTCAATGATCTAAAGTCGTGTTAGTTGTTTGAAAGTACATTTTGATTCTATTTTTGTATGAAAATAAGGCAAAATGGGGCAAAATAGACCACTTCCCGTGCCGTGCGGTGAATGAAATTAGCACCAATCGATTTTTCTTACTTTTTTACGTCAGAAATGGTCAACTTCACGTACCGAAACCAGCGGCGTTAAAAGATCCGTTTTCTGGGTCGATTTTTTCCACTGTGCATTGTTTGCTATTAAAAATGCTCCGGATCGGTCAAAGCGTTCCGCAGTTATGACCGTGTTAGTGATCTGGACCAGCACCGGTAGAACTGGCCTATAACTGAACCAAGTCACATCAGGCGATACAACAAACTGCGCCGATTTTTGTAACCTTTAGCACGGTTAACGAGTTTTGTGCGAAAATTAATACTGGAGATCATAAATTTCACTATGTTGGCTCAAAATTCAAAATGGCGGCCTTATATTCAAGATTGGTGGCTCAAAATTCAAGATTGCGACAGTTGCCTGGAGTTTTAGGATCTAAAACCATGCAGTATGGGTAAATTTGGTGTGAGGAAGAAGTCTGGACTCCAAAAATGGCGACCAGAATATCCAAGATGACAATCTGGATAAGCTCTAAATCCATGCAGTATGGGTATATTTGGTACAGGGAGATGTCCAGAGTTCAAAATTGGCAACCAGAATATCCAAGATGGCGGTCTAAAATCCAAGATATCGACCCAAAATTCAAGATGGCAGCTGTTTAATTGAGTTTTGGGAAAGATGTCTGGACTCTAAAATGGTGGTCAAAATCCATGATGGTTGCTCCAAAATCAAGATGGCGTCTATTTAATGGAGTTTTAGACTCCAAAACCGTGTAATATGGGTATATTTTGTATGGGGAAAATTTCTGGTCTATATGACAACCAGATGGAATTTTTAGCTCTAAAACCAAGCAATTTGGGTATGTCCGGTACAGAGTATGGAGAACATGTCCAGAGTCCAAAAATGGCGGCCAGAATATTCATGATGGCGATCTAAAATCTAAGATGGTGTCCCAAATACCTTTCAGGACGCGCGCCATCAAACAGCTGAAACTGCATAGTGCTCGCGCTGTATACGATGAGCGAGGTACGTTCTGAAGGGTGCACGGTGTCTTTGGTAGAAGATTATTATAAGAAAAAAATAGTATCCGTTAGTCACACACCAAATAAGAGTTAAGGATCTATGCTTTCATTTGGTGCTAGGAGCGAAATGTTTTATCGGGAGTCATTTTCCTATACAAGTTTTGGACAAAAATGTTCTAGGCCCCCTGATAGATCATTTCTCTCTTAGCTTCAAATGAAAGAGGGCGGTACTGAGTTTTTTTCGATACACCCGAACAGTCTTGTAAACATTCGACACTTTACACTACCTTCATTTCGGTGCCACAGTCGGGTGTCAGCTTGCTTTGTTACATTCATGCGCTACCGTTACCTCTTACACACAATACGAGCGGTAGGACGATGATCAATAAACATAAACAAGGGCCAAATCAATGTCGTCTGACACGATGACATTTGTCTAACTCTAGCTTTTCGCATGGATTTCAGCCAATTTCGATTATGAATGTTAATATTAGTTTATTCTTGCTTGTTGAATTGAATACGACAAACATATAGCCAACACAGCTCTCATTGTGGAAGAAGACAGGAATAACAAAAGCCGAACCGTCTCCCGAAGTCGCAATCGTAGTCAAGTTCATTCGTTTGACATGTTTATTTCGTACGGTAGTTTGATTGTTTGTGTTACGAATGTCGGAAACAAAGGCAGCCGAATATCAACGAAAAGGTGTCAATGACTGTGATCTCTAACGAGACTGCACCCGAACCTCCATTTAGGTAACGACTCGGGACTGCCCAAATATAATTTTTACCTGAATGGATTCAGTCCATTACCTAAATGGATTTCAAGGTCGCAAAGAAGTTTTAGAATGGCAAGTGGGTTGCAGATGCAAAGGGGAGAGGTCAAGGCTTTCAGATGTAAAGGGGACATGGTCAGAGGCATTTCCAGGCGCTTCAGAAGATTGCAGAGGTATTTTAGGGGGCGTCAGAGGCTTTCAGGTGCATTCCACATGGATTTCATTTGTATTTCAGAGATGTTTCAAGGCGTTTCAGGTTTCAGAGGCGTTTCAAAGCGTTTCAAGACATTTGAGGAGGTTTCACAGCAGTTTTAGCGGGCTTAAGAGGCTCTCAGGTGAATTTCACGGAGGTTTTATAAGAGTTTAAGAGGCGTATCAAAGCATTTCAAGGCTTTTTAATACGATTCAGGGCATCTCAGGAGGTTTCAAGAGGGTTTTAGGGGACTTCAGAGGCTCGCAGGTGAGTTTTTCGTAGGTTTCATAGATGTTTCAGGAGGTTTTACAGGGGTTCTTGGGAGCTTCAGAGGCTCTCAGGTGACTTTCACGCAGGTTTTAAAGGGATTTTAGAGGCGTTTTAAAGTGTTTTAAAGCGTTTCAGGGCTTTTCAGGAGATATCACAGGGGTTTTAGGGGGCTACAGTGGCTCTCAAGTAAACTTAACTTAGGTTTTATAGGGATTTTAGAGGCGTTTGAGAGCGTTTCAAAGCGTTTCAAGGCGTTTCAGGAGGTTTCACAGGACTTTTAGAAGGCTTCAGAGGCTCTCAGGTGATTTTCACGCAGGTTTTAAAAAGGTTTTAGAGGCGTTTCAAAGTATTTCAATGCGTTTCAAGGTATTGTAGGAGATTTCGCAGGGGCTTTAGGGGGCTTCATAGGGTCTCAGGTGAATTTCATGGAGATTTTGTAGGAATTTTAAAGGCGTTTCAAAGCGTTTCAAGGCATTCCAAGGGATTTCAATCCGTTGCAGGGCGTCCCAGGAGCTTTTGGAGGGTTTTAGGGGGCTTCAGAGGCTCGCAGGTGAACTGCTCGCAGGTATCACAGGGGTTTCAGTGGTGTTTCAAAGCGTTTTAAGGCGTTTCAAAGCTTTTCAAGGGGGTTAAGAGGCTCATGGAGTTTCATGTGATTTGGAGGCGTTCCAAAGCGTTTCAAGGAGGTTTCAGGAATGTTTTAGGGGGCTTCAGAGGCTCGCAGGTGAATTTCTCGTAGATTTCATAGTCGTCTCAGAGACATTTCAAAGCGTTTCAAGGCATTTCAGGAGGTTTTACAGGGGTTCTAGAGGGCTTCAGAGGCTCTCAGGTGACTTTCACGCAGGTTTTAAAGGGATTTTAGAGGCGTTTTAAAGTATTTCAAAGCGTTTCAGGGCACTTCAGGAGATATCACAAGGGTTTTAGGGGGCTACAGAGGCTCTCAAGTAAACTTAACTTAGGTTTTATAGGGATTTTAGAGGCGTTTGAGAGCGTTTCAAAGCGTTTCAAGGCGTTTCAGGAGGTTTCACTGGGCTTTTAGGAGGCTTCAAGGGCTCTCAGGTGATTTTCACGCAGGTTTTAAAAGGGTTTAGAGGCGTTTCAAAGCATTGCAATGCGTTTCAAGGTATTACAGGAGATTTCGCAGGGGCTTTAGGGGGCTTCATAGGGTCTCAGGTGAATTTCATGGAGGTTTTGTACGGATTTTAGAGGCGTTTCAAAGCTTTTCAAGACATTTCAAGGGATTTCAATGCGTTACAGGGCGTCCGAGCTTTTGGAGGGTTTAAGGGGGCTTCAGAGGCTCACAGGTGAATTTCTCGCAGGTTTCATAGGGGTTTCAGAGGCGTTTCAAAGCGTTTTAAGGAGTTTCAAGACGTTTCAGGAGGTTTCACATGGCTTCTAGGGGGCTTCAGAGGCTCTCAGGTGCTCAGGTTTTAAAGGGATTTTATTCAAAGTGTTTCAGGGCGTTTCAGGGAATTTCACAGGGGTTTTAGGGGGCTACAGAGGCTCTCAGGTAAATTTAACGGAGGTTTTATAGGGATATAGCGTTTCAAAGCGTTTTCAAGGCGTTTCATTGCGTCTCTTGGCTTTCAGGAGGTTTCACAAGGCTTTTAAGGGGCTTCAGAGGCTCTCAGGTGAATTTCATGGTGGCTTTGTAAAGGTTTTAGAGGCATTTCAAAGCGTTTCAATGCATTTCAAGGGTTTTAAATCCGTTGCAGGGCTTCCCAGGAGCTTTTGGAGGGTTTTAGGGGGCTTCAGAGGCTCGCAGGTGAACTGCTCGCAGGTATCATAGGGGTTTCAGAGGTGTTTCAAAGTGTTTCAAAGATTTTCAAGCGGGTTAAGGGGGCCTCAGAGGCTCATAGGGTATCATAAGGTTTTGGAGGCGTTTCAAAGCGTTTCAAGATGTTTCAGGGCGTTTCGGGAGGTTGCACAGTGGCTTCAGGGGGTTCAGAAGCTTTCAGGTAAATTTCATGAAGATATCATTGGGGTTCTTGAGGAGTTACAAAGCGTTTCAAGGCATCTCAATGGTCTTCAGAGTGGTTTCAGGGGAATATAGAAGTCCATTTAACTTTTCCTCTATTGCGTACATTTCCTAGAGACAACCAAATGCGTTTGTAGATCCGATGAACTATACTTAAGGTTGTTCTTGGAGATCCTCAAACTGACAATGAACTCACCACTTGACAGCACTTAGCTATATGAGGCTGTGTAAGGATAAATTTCATTCACAATGCTCCAACAGGTCACTGATTACAGTTGTAGATCAGATGGCCTTAATTCCACGGAGTTCTCGGATACTCCTATACAATCATAGAACCCATCACTTGGTAGAATATACATATGTAGATGCCTTGGGCTATGTGAGTATTAAATACAACTAGTAGCTATCGTAGATTCGATGACTTATATGTACTCAAAAGAGTTCTTGGAGACCCTTAAAGATTCTTCAAACTCAAAACTTGATAGATCATAGCTACCTGAGGTTGTGTGAGTATGAACCATAATCGTGAATCTCTTAGAGACAACCAAATGCGTTAGTAGATCCAATGACCTATACTCAAGGAAATTCTTGGAGATCCTTAAACTGACAACGAACTCACCACTAGACAGCATATAGTTGCATTAGGCTATGCAAGCATAAATTTCATTAATAATACTCCAATAGATCATTGATTACGCTTGCAGATCAGACGGCCTTAACTCAAGGGTATTCTCGGATATGCTATACAACCATAGACCCCACCACTTGATAGAACATAGATACCTGGGGCTGTGTGAGTATTAACCTCATTCTTAATACTCTTGGGTACAACTAGTAGCCCTCGCTCGTAGATTCGATGGCCTATCCTCAAGGGAATTCTTGGAGAACCTTAAATAATCATTGTTAGATCCGATGTCCTATACGGAAGGAAAAAGGCACTATCACCACAAGGTGGATTCATTAGGTTTTTTTTTTAAATTTTTATTTCTGTGTATTTATACTACAATTCTACACTTACAAGAAAAAAAATCGTGTGAGGCAAAAGGAATTCTCGAAGAAATTTCTAGGAGAAAAAACCTTGAAGGAATTCCTAAAGGATTCCTCTGGAAAATTGCGTTTGTGAAAATCTTCAAGAATTTTTTATGGAATTCTTTTGAATACGTATCACTGACGAAATTCCTTCAGAAACGCATGAAGGAGTTCCCGAAGCAATTGCTGTAGCAATTTTTGAAGGAAATCTTGGCGGAAAGGTCGTTAAAGTAATTCCTAGATTAATCGTAAAAGATATCCAAGAAAAAGTTCCTCACTTGGAACAAATGGTTGATGGAATCGTAAGAAAATTTTTTAGAAGGTACATTAAAGGAATCCGGACGAAACTGGTGCTATTGCTAAAGAAATATTCAAAGTTATCAATAGAAAGAAATCTTGATGTAAACCTTGGAAGAATACTTAAAGGATTCATTGAAAGAATACCAGTAGTACTCCTTGGAGGAATTTCTGTGAGAATTCTTGGAGAAATTTTTGCATTTTTTTCTAAAATTTCCGAAGTATTTCTTCAGAAATTTATCTGGCAACTCCTATGGGATTTCAACAATTTCATAGAAAGTTTCACCGGCAGTTTCTTTGCTCATGTACCTGACAGTTTCTTTCATTAGTTCCTTTTGGAATTCATTCGACAGGTACTTTAAAATTTCCGTAGTCAATTCGTTTGTAAATTGCATGATGCACTTTTTTAAAACTTCTCCGGTAATTCTTCAAAAAACTCCTTTGGTAATTTCTCTGGAATTTTATTTTGATAATTCCACCATTTGTTTATTTTGATGTTCTATGAGTTACACTATTGCGGGAAGTTCACAAACAATTTCCTAAAAAAATCTCAAAGCAATTCTTAAAAATGTTTTAAGAAATTTTAATAATTTGTTTTGGAGAATTTCTGTAAGAATTCTTGAAAGAATTTTTATATTTTTTTTTATTTGAATTTCTTAAGAAAAGGTTCCTGAATCCTGGAATGGCTTATTGGAGGAATCTCTCAAGCATTTCTAGCAAAAACACTCAAAGCATCCTCTGGAGGAATTTCTACAGAATTTGTTGGAGGAATTTGTGTAAGAATCTTCGAAAACATCTTGCAGGAGTATTTATCTAAATACATGAAGAAATCCTTGCATGAAAAAAATCCCAAAAGACTTCTTGTAGAAAATCGCCTGAAGGAATCCTTGGGAAAACTCCTAGAGTTGATGGATATTTAAGAATTCGTTGGAGGAATTCCAGAAGGATTTTTCGAAAGAATTCCAACAGAGCTCCTACAGAAGTTCCTCTGAAAATTTCCTTAGAGGAATTTCTGTTGGAATCCTTGGAGATTAAATAAAAAAATATCCGATGGATTCTTTGGAATTTTTCTTAGCTAAACGTTTCGAAGAATCTTTGCAAAAAAAATCGAAAAAAAGCGTGGCAGTTATTTTTGAAGGAATCTATGGAATTTTTAAAAAATCTTCAAAAGCACACCAAAATGAGTGATGTATGATTGTTGAAATGCCAAGATAAATCTTTGAAGAAATCTCTGAAAGAGTTATGTTAGGGAATTATTGAGAAATACTTGAAGAATCTACGGAGAAATACTTAACTTCTGTGGAAAAATCATCAAATGAATATTTGGAGAATCTCCTGAAAGAAATCATGGAGGAATGTTTGAAGAAATTTTAGAAGGACTTCTCTACCTCTGACAGAATTTCGATGTAAATTCTTGGAAGAATATCTGGTTCCAAAAGAATCGTTGAAGAATTTTGTGAAGTATTTTTATTCTGGAATTTCTTAAGAATTCTATGGATGATCTTCTAGATGAATCCTCAGAAATATCATTAATAGAATCCCTGGTGAAATTCTAAGAGATATACTTAATGGTATTCATGCATTAACCACTTAAAAAATGCTTGAAGACAAATTATTTTCAAAGGTTTTTTTTAAGAAAACAGTAAAATAATCTTTAGCTAATTCCTAAAAGATTACTTGCGGCAATTCTTAAAAAAAATGTTAGAAAAAATTTCGGCATAATTTTTAGCAAAAAAACTTACCCTCATTGATGGAACTCCAAGATGTATCTTTGCAGAAAGCCCCGAAGAAATTTATAATGGAATAGTGAAAATAGTTTTTAACCTTCCGTCAGTCAATTTCCCACAACTGCCAGCATCACGCTTATGCAGAATACAAAAGTCGAGATTTTTCAACGTTTTATACAAAACACATCAGCGCGATCATTCGAGATTTAAATGTGTAGATTTATCATTGTAAAATATGCACATCTGTAATTTTCATGGAGGGCCACAAACTTGTTGCCGCATCGGGCCCCCAAATTCCTAGCTACGCCACAAGCAATAGCATGTTGTAGCAAGCTTCAAATTCTGTGAAGTAAGTCTACAGTTTCTGTTCTGGGGCAACTGTGAGACTACAACACAGCACTACTGTGTCATGGAATCAAAAAAATTCCTAATTCGCCTGTAATAGGAAAACTCATCAAAATTACAAAACTAGAAATGTAGTTCCCAAAGCCAGGTGCAAACACCGAAATGTTAATATTTGTGATCGAGTGGAACGACACGCATGCCCGCCCGCCACCACAAACGAGAGTGACAACGAGCAGGTCGAAAATGCTCCGCCGCAAAATCCACAAACTCGTGTGAGTCATTACATGATGAGAGTGCAATTGAAGTAGTTTTAATTGAAATATGGATGTGTTTGCTGTGCTGCTTGCCTGGTTGCTCGCTGTTCAGTTTGGAGTGCATCCATCGTCGGAAACAGTGTTGCGACTGCTGCCTGCACACTTGATGGTACGTACCAAAAAACGAGAGGGAGCGTGAAAGAGAGTGCAAATTTAACTGACTAAATTTCATTTAAAAGTTTTTCAGAACTGTGTAATCATTTAGCGAAACAATGCCTGGCTCTTGTCAGTGCAGTTATTCTGGAGTGTTATGGGTAAATTATACTTGCAAATGAGTGAAATGAGTTTCTTTTATTGTTGTTATGCTTTTGATACTGATCACATTAAATCATTAACCGTATGTCTCTAATTTCAGTAATACCAGTATTTGTGAAATGTTAACCCTCTAATACCCAATCCCGCCTTTAGACGGGGTATACTTTGAGCATTTTTGTAATTTTTGTTTCGTGGGAAATTAAAATTTTTATATTTTTGGCTGAAATTTAGGACTGTTTTGTATATCTCAAAATGTTTTTTGGTGTATTTTGAAGCGTATTTACATTTTTTAAAAATCATTGAAAAATTGATGTTTTGGTCACCTTTCAGAAGTCATTGTTTATTTTGTATTGAATCGCTACAATTATCATGTTTTAAATTTTTCCCAAACCATTCTATCCTAGTTTAATAGTTTAAGGGAATCGAATACACTCTAAAATTATTTTCCTTAAAATTACACGGAAAATAAAATTTTCTATGAAAAAAATTTTAAATCAAAATATTTCAACAATAATCATAAAATCTCAAAATGTTTTCATCTCAAAAAATCCGTACCCCATATAGGCTTCCAGGAAAAATATAAAAGTGTGGGGATGTTTAAAAATAAAAATTAGAAAAATCAAAAACTGAAATTCACGAAATCGAGAATTAAAAAGAATCATCTTCCAAAACATGTTTAAATCGATTTTAGATGACGAAAAATGATATTTAGATCAAAATCAAAAATTTGGGTATTAGAGGGTTAAATCCAGTTCTGGCATGATAAAATCCGAGCTGTTTACTCAAAATTTCTAAACTCCAGCCTCCTATACTGGGATGCCCCCAAAGAAACGACTTTACTATTGCGCCTAATTGAGAACTATTCCGGGAATATTCTTCCGTGCATTATTATTCCCAGATTTTTTCCGTAATTATCACGGAAAGGACAATGTTACTGGGATTCCTCTGGGTTTTTTTTTCCTTAAATTTCTGCAAAGTTTTTTTATCTGTTTTAACGAGATTTTAGCCCTAGGCTAGTTCATCTCGGGACCCACGCTTTACTTCCCTTCCGAAGGAAGAACTCACATTTTGCGAGTTTGTCGGGAGTGGGATTCGAACCCAGGTCTTCAGCGTGATAGTCAAGTGTTCTAACCATCACACCAAGTCCGCTCCACTTCTGGAAAGTTCTTTAGGATTACCTCCAGGGTTACTACCAGAAATTCATTTGGGGATTCTTTCAGCGTTATCAAAAAAATTACAATTTTAAAGAAGATTGCAGGATTTCTAAGAATGATTTCAGCAAATAATTTCTCTTAAGATTCCTCTTAAAATCCCTTCCTTTCCATGCATTTGTTTGAACATTTCTTCCTGGAATTCTTCACAGATTGTTTCAGGAAGTCCTCCCGAAAAAAAAAATCCTTGGAACGTCTTCAGGAATATCTCAAGACATTTCTCACAAGATTCATCTTGAAACTGGTCCACGTAGCGAACCACTTGGGCAGCGGCCGGTATTTTGGACACTCTTCGCTATAACTCAGTCAATTTCGAGCCAATTGACTTGAAATTATGTACACGGCTAGATACTACACCTTGTCCTTTTTTAACGTCCATGGTTGGCTGAGCGACAAAAAATTCTACCGCTAAGACAATGAGCAAACTCAACAGTTTTATATTTTTTTAAACATCTTCGTGATTAGGCAGCGTCCATTTATTACGTAACGCTAAAATCGGCATTTTTCAACCCCCCCTCCCCCCTCCGTAACGCTTTTTTGTATGAAAATCCTAAAATTTTTGTATGGACCGTAACGCTCGGCTATACTCCCCCCCCCTCCCCCTAGAGCGTTACGTAATTTGTGGACGGCGCCTTAGGAGAAGTGTACAAAAATATAAAAATGTGTATTTTGATCATTATTTGACGGTAGATTTTTTTTTCGTTAAGCCAATAGTGGACGTAAATCAAGGTTTAGGTGTATACGTATCTCATCGCGTTTCAAAAATTATGTCAATTAATTCAGAATTGGCTGAGTTATAACAGAAAAGTGCCCAAAATAGGGGATCTATGACAAAAGGTCGAAGGTCAAAAGGTCGAAGGTCATAAGGTCGAAAGTCGAAAGGTCGAAAGGACAAAAGGTCGAAGGGCCAGAAGGTTGAAAGGTCGAAATAAAAAAAAATAACCAGGACAAAAGGTCGAAAGGTCAAAATAACAAAAAAAAAATAACTAGGACAAAAGGTCGAAAGGTCGAAAGGCCAAAATAAAAAAAAAAAAAACAAGGCCAAATGTCGAGAGGAAGAAGGTTGGAAGGTCAAAGGCTCGAAGGCTGTAGTTAGTAATAAAACTGCAAGGCCAGGATTCGTTAGGCACGAAAAGCTGATTTCAAATTTATTCAAGTACCTGCAGCGCGATGATTTACGATGATTTTGGATGGAATAAAAAGAAATGGTCAAATTGAATAAAAGTATCACGTATAAAGTATCAAAAATGATATGTCCAATAAGTACATTGAACTAGAGGTTATTAAAAAATAAAACGTAACGTTGATCTTCACATCTTTCGATATTTAAGTAGATATTTGTAGGAAATCTCTTTGGACATATTTAGAATCAAATTTAAAATAATCGCTGTCATAGTATAACTAGAAATAACGACCTTTTTTGAAAAGAAGGAAAAATATTATACACAATTATATTATTAGTAGGTACGCCAAAAATTATCAAAAAGCACTACTAGACAGAACAGCCTTTGTTCAAAAGAAGGTAAAATTATATAGGAAAAAATAATGATAGTCACGCTGTAAATATGTTACTCCAAAAAATAAACAACATAAAAACATGATTTGAATTAGTTTACTTATTTATTGAATTCATTGCTTCATATAGTAATATCTATGCTAATTTAAAAACTCTTAAGGACTAATGCGATTCCTGTTACATGATCTGAAATGTTCCGGTCAGGAAATATTGTCGACTTCTTAAGAATAGGGTATGCTTGTCATAGGGGAAATTACCTATTCTCGGCCGTTTTGTTCTCTTCGTCTAAGGGATTTTTTTTGAAACCTATTCGACTCAGAGTTGGTCTCAAATCCTTCCCAACTAAGCTGAATTATAAAGCCAAGTTTCAGGCAATTTGGCTGACAAAAACCCCCCATGACGAAGAGAACAAACCTGCCGATAATACCCATTGTCACCCTATAATATAAAAATTCATACAATGACGGGCAAAGAAAGCCCTTCAATTAATAACTGCGAAAGTGCTAAAACAACACTAAGTTGAAAAGATGCAGGCCTAGCTGCAGTGAGAACGTAAAGTAAGAAGGAAGAGGAAAGAAAAGATTTATGGTTATTTTGATCTTCTGTATAATCGTCATTGTTCCCCTACATCCATTTTTCAATTTGACCTTTCGATCTTTTGTCTTAGTTTATTTTTTTTTCAATTTCGACCTTTCGACCTTTTGACTCTTCGACCTTTCGACCTTTTGTCCTTTCGACCTTTTGTCCTTTCGACCTTTTGTCCTAGGTATTTTTTTTTATTTCGACCTTTCGACCATTTGACCCTTCGACCTTTTGACCCTTCAACCTTTTGACCGTCGACCTTTTGTCCTACAACCCAAAATAGGACCCCTGCCGAGATGGTTCCACACTTCCACTTCTCTAATTTCTCAAAAATAAAATCATATGTTCCCCCTGGGATTCCGTAACGGGTTGTATATGAAACTAGATGTACCCGGCAAACTTTGTCTTGCCTACTGCGTTTTTAGACGTTTCAAGTTTCTAGCCAAGACCCAGCCCCCGTTCAAAATGTATCAAACATCGATTTTCAAAAATCTCAATATTTCTCTATGTTTTTCGGCTCATAAACCTTCCTTGGGTGATAATTTACAGAACAAAACAAAGATCACTCAAATCGGACGTTCCGTTCGCGAGTTATGCGCGGTCCCACGTATGCCACTGCATTTTTATATATATGAAATTCCTTCAAGGATTATTGCTTGTCCTCCTTCATGTATTGTTTTAAACATTTCCAGATTTCCTCCAGAATTATTCTCAGATTTTTTGCAGTAGTTTTTGGGATTTCAAGAAATTTCTCAAGATTTTTTTCTGAGAATTTCTGCAGGGGCTACTTCATGAATTTCATTCACCCTTAA
This sequence comes from Aedes albopictus, assembly GCF_035046485.1. Taxonomy (NCBI): domain Eukaryota; kingdom Metazoa; phylum Arthropoda; class Insecta; order Diptera; family Culicidae; genus Aedes; species Aedes albopictus. The sequence goes on from NC_085136.1 coordinate 49,495,695, forward strand.
ACGTTTCTTCAGAAAATGCAATTCCTGGAGATTTTTTCACAAATATTCGAAGATTCTTCCAGCAATTTCTCTTATTTTTTTTAGAAAATATTGCTTAGTTTTCTCCAGAAGTTTCTTTTTTAGATATTACTCTATTTATTCCAGAGATTCTTCTGGAAGGTCCTCCTGGGGTGGCTCAAAGCATTTTCTGCTTGGAATTACATTTGTTCTTGCTCCAGGAGTCTCTATGAAAATAAAGAGGATAATATTCTAGGCATTCATCCAGGAATTACTCAGAAGATAACTTCGGAAACTGTTTCAAGATTTTTGGTCCAATAATCGTTCCAGAAAACGTTCACGAATTTCTTCTTTGAGTTTTCAAAGATATTCCAGGAGTTTGTAAAGGAATTTCTTTAGGAAATCTTCCAGAGACTTCTTTAATATTCCGACAGGGAGTCTTAAAAAAAATGCCACTCATTTTTACAATTTCTGGAAGAATTTCTGAAAAATCCCTGAAGGAATATCTGAAAAATTCTGCTGCGATATTTTAAGAGATACCAGGGATACTTCTGATGGAACTGCAGGAGCGATTTCTGCAGGGATCACTCAAGAAATTTCTCGAAAATGCCGTCGAGCTTGTAAAGGATATTTCTACATGAATTTGTGATAAACTCTATGAAAGAACTTTTTCAGAAATCCATTGCTGAAACTCTATCTTCTTCATGAGGAAAGGAATTTCAAAATGAATCCCAAATGGAATCCATGGAAGAATCCCTGAAGAAGATTCTGAGGAAATCTTCAATAGAATCACTGTAGACATCTAAGGATGTACTTTCAAATAATTCTCTGGAGAAATACCTGAAGAAATCGTAGGGACAGTCATGGAAACATTTGAGAACGAAATTTTCTAGAACTTCCTGGAGAACCTTTTCGGGAATTCTTTGAAAAAAAAAACTGAGGAATTTATAGAAAATCCTCTACTAAAATTCTTGGAGGTTTTCTGAAAGTAATTCTTGAGAAATCTGAGATCACATTTTTGAAAACAAATATCTTCTGGGAATACCTGGAGAATACGCCTACAGAAATCTCCAAAAAACTCTTAAGATATTTCTTTTGCAGAAATTCCTACGAAATGTTGTTGAATGAATTTCTTATAAAATCCGTGGAGAAATTTGTTCTCTTCGTCATGAAGGGTTTTCGTCGACCAAATTGCCTGAAACTTCAGCTTACAGGGAAAATTTTAAGGCCAACTTTGAGTTCAAAAGGTTTATAAAAACCCTTGATGAAGAGAGCAAAATTTCCGAAAAAAACTAAATTTCGCTACATGGAGGAATATCTGGAGAAAATCCTGAAAGGAACTGGTGTATGAACTCTTGCAGGAATCTCTAGAAGAGAAATTCCTGCCTGAAACGCCGCAAGTAGTAATGCAAGATTTTTTTAGGATCTTCTACACACCAAAAATTTTGAAAAGCTTCCTGCAGAAGTCCATAAAATACTTCTCAAAAAGTTCTTTTGAGAAATATCAGAAGAAAACTTTTAAAGAACTTCCAGAAGAAGTTTTCTTATTATTCACAGAAGGAATTCTTGAAAAAAAACAGAAGCGAGATCAAAATGAACTCCAAAAGTAATCACACTAAAAACTTTTTTCATGCACGTTATTTTTCTGAACTTTCATGAAACTTTTTTATTCCCTGTATAAAAAATGCAGTGACAGTGAATATGGCAATGGCGGCCAGGGGCGTTTATATAAAAAAAACATAGGGAGGTTGCAGGGACATTTTAAAGGGTTCCAAGGGGTTTCAGTGGGGTACCAGTATAGCTCAAAGACGTTTCCAGGGGGCTTCAGAGGGTTCCATGGGGTTTCAGGGACGTTTTAGGGAGTCGCAGAGGTGTTTCAGGCGGTCTCAAAAGAGATCCATGGGAGCTCAGGGGCTTCCCATCGAACCATCAAAGGGTCTCCGTTGAGTTCTAGCCGGGCTCACGGGCGCTTGAATGGATATCATGGGGTGCTCCTACCAGGGGATTCCAGGGGAGTTCCAGCGAGTCTCAGGGACATTTTAGGGGGTACCAGGATGTCTCAGAAGGTACCACGATGTCTCAGGGGGTGTGATCTAAGGGGGTTTCAGCTTAAGAACATTTTTGACAGATTTCAGAGGAAGAATCCCTAAAGGAATCCCAGGAAGAATTCGCTGAAGAAATGTATGAAGAAATTCATGGAATACAATCAAGACAAATCTTCCCAGAAACTTATGAAGAAATCCCAAATACCTGGAGGAATTTTCAAAGAAATACATGGAACGGTTCGTACTCTCAAGAGATATCTGGAGGAATCTTCAGAGAAATTATTACTAGAATCATTCATGACGATCCTGCAAAAAACTTGTTTCTATAAACATTCCGGAAATTTTTTGATAATAAAATGTAAGTAAAGAAAGTGATTTTTTTCGAGGATTATTATAGAAGTTTGTGCATGTATTGCTTTATTTCTTTAAATATTTCTAGAAAAAATCCAGCAGGAATATTACAGAATTTCCTAAAATAGTTTTCTATGAAATTTTTCTAGAATTTTTTCTAGATGTTTTTCCAGATTTTTTTTTCTAGATTATTTTCAAGAAATTATGCAATGAATTTCTCTGTGGGTTTCTCCAGACATTCCTCCAAAAGTTACCGCTAAAGATGCAATTCCTGAAGAATTGTTTTCGCTAATATCCGTAGATTCTAAGATTCGTAGAGAGGATTTTTTTTACTTAGAATTACTTAGAATTTGTTCGGAGCTAAGAAACCTCCTTAACTTCTAGAAAAATAGTATGAGAAACTCGTGGAAGGCTTCCGATATTTTTTTCTGAAATTAAGGAGTTATCTTAAGAAGTTTCTTCATGTATTCTCTAGGCATTTGATCAGCAATTATTTCATGGATAACGTCAGGAATTGCTTCAGGAATTTTTGCACAGGAATCTCTCCTGAAAATGTTCACGAATTTCTTCCAGGGCTTTCCAAAGTTATAAATAAAAGTTTTTTAAAGGACTCATACAAAAAATTCGTCAAGGGTGCTTTAGAAATTTCTTCAGGGATTATTTTAAAAAATCTTTCACTTATGTGTTGTATAGTTTTTGGAAGAACTTCCGAAGAAATATCTGGTTGAACATCTGAAACAGATCTTGCAGATATCTCTTGAGGAATTGTATACATATGTATGTATTTGTGCAGGTATCCCAACAAGAATTTCTGGATGAATTCTTGAAGAAACCATTGGAAGAATTTCCGAAGGCATATGTAGAATTTTTATAGGAATTTCAGGAAAACTCGATAGAGGAACTTTTGAAGAAATCTTTTCCTGAAATTCCTGATGAAAATCTGAATAAGTTACTGGATGTATTTTTGAATGAATCTCTGAAGGAATTTCAAAAGAAAATTTTCAAAGGTAAAAAATTCTGAACTGGAGATATGCCGGGAGAACTCCTCAAAAACTGTTGGAGGAATTCCTAGTAAAGTTTATTGCGGATTTTTAAAGGAAAATTTCTGTAGAAATGTTGCAGTTATATTCCTGAAGGATTTTGTGAACATATTTCTTGAGCAACTTTGGAAGTATTCCTGAAGAAATTCCTGTAGGACCTTGAAAAACGCCTAAATAAGATTTTGTAAATATCACAAGACAAAAACAAACACTTTAATTATTTTTAAAATAATTCCTGTTGAAATCCATAGGAAAGACTCAAGACTAAATTTTTTACAGAACCCGTGTATACATTTTAAAAGTTATCAAGAAATACGTGGAGGAATCTAAAGATAATATTTCTGCCTGAATCACAGAAAGCCATAATGCAAGAAATATCTACGGTTTTTTTCTGACTGAATCCCTGTAGAAACTACTGGACACATTCCTGCGGTAATTTTCATTGCAATTGCTAGAGCATTTCTCGAAGAAATACCGGTAGAGGTTCTGCAGATTTTCTGAATAAACCACTGGAAAAAAAAAATATGACGGAGCTTTGAAAGAATTTCTCATTTAATTTTGTGGAAAACTCTGAAAGAATTCCTCAAGAAATTTCCGAAGGATTTTTAAAGCGAATCCTTGGATGAATTTCTAATGTAACCGCAGGCGGATTTTCAGAAGGAACCATCAAAAGAATTCTTGGTAAAATTTCCGGATAAGCTATGAAGAGAATATCTAAAGGAAGCTCTGGAGAAATTACTTCAAGAATCTCTGGAAGGATTTCTGAAGAAATCACCAGAGGAGTTTTAGAAAGGAATCTTGGTAGATTTTACGACTGAATTCCTGGAGTAATTTCTTAAAGAGTTCATGGAACAATTTTGGAAGGTATCCATGAAAGATTCCTTAAAGGAATATTTGGAGTTTTTTAGAGAAATTAATTAAAAACTTCTGAAGGAATCTTTTGGGAAATTTCTGAAGTGATCCCTGAAAGAATTGCGGATTGAACTCGGTACTTCGATTTTCTGAAGGAATTGCTGAAAGTATTCCTGAAGGTATTCGATTTCCTGAAAGAAATCTAGTACTTTTTTCGGAAAGAATCAATGGAGGAATTTTTGAGAAAACTCATCGAAGCTTTTCTGAAGAAATTCTTGGAGGATTTTCTTAAGCAGTCAGAAAGTTTCATTTTGAACTTCGTGTAACTTGAAAGCGTATTTTGTTATGGGAATCGGAGCTTTTGGTTACGTGGCTACACACTTTTGTTAATGTATTTCAGTAAACTTTACAGTATATTCACTGTATCTTGGAAACGATAGCAATTTTGCCCAAAACTTTTTTATGCAAATTATGCGTACTTTAATAAAATCAGATGAAAAAAAATTCGAAGCGTATTTCGTATTTCGTAAGTAACGCTAGAGTCAAAATGGCGAACTGATGATGAAAGTTGATGCGTTTTGATGATGAATTATTTAATACTCTATACTTTATTTTTTTTTTTTCATTATACTAGTGGTTGTTTTGATCAAGTTTATAAACAACATTCTAATAAAATTTCGTCGTTTCACCAATCTTGTTATTACATTTATCTCTACTCTAAATATGTTTTTATTTCTTTTCTTTCTCAGGTACACATCATCTAACAACGGTTTTGTAATTTGTTGTGCAGGTTTGTTGGAAATATTTAGCAGTATATGGTAATGGCTCATAAAACACATAGTGTTACGTCTTGAAACCTCTCTTCAATGACCTTTAAAAGCTAAAAACACAATATGCAGTTCATTTCGTTCTACAGTAGTTCCAAAAACTCAGGATACACAGGCTCGGCTTCACAAATGTAAAAGAAAATTTTGTAATGTAATTTAAAAGAAACTTCTAATATTTACCTGCTACATAAAAGTATTCATTATACTATTCAAAAAAAAACCGATGCTTGAAAAGTCAAGGTGTCCGACACTAAAATGAAAGATATGCATATTAAGCCTCTAATACCCAAATTTTTGATTTTGATCTTAAGGCGAAACTGGATCCATTTCCTCACTTTTTGGTTTATGATTTTTTTTTAATAACGAAGCAATATTTTCAAAATCGGTTTTCGTGCACATGTAGAGTATGGATCAAGGTATCTCCTGATTTTTTTTCGTGGTGGAAAATGGTTTTCGTTTTCGCAGAAACCATTTTTGAATAAAAATTCACAAAAAATGGTTTCAGCTAAAATGGAAAACTTTTTTCACCACAAAAAAATTCAGAAGATACCTTGATCCATACTCTACATGTGCACGAAAACCGATTTTGAAAATATTGCTTTGATATTTTATAAAAAATCAAAAACCAAAAAAAAATGAGGAAATGGATCCAGTTTCGTCTTAATATCATTTTTCGTCATCTAAAATCGATTAAAACATGTTTTGGAAGATGATTCTTTTCAATTCTCGATTTCGTGAATTTCAGTTTTCGATTTTTCTAATTTTTATTTTTGAACATCCTCACACTTTTATATTTTTCCTGGAAGCCAATTTGGAGAACAGATTTTTTGAGATGAAAACATTTTGAGATGTTATGATTATTGTTGAAATATGTTTATTTTATTTTTTTTTTCATAGAAAATTTTACTTTCCGTGTAATTTTAACCGTTATGCTGCCGTTCTAAGCATATCTGTACCATGTTGTTTTTCTACGCATACTGTCCCACTGCTCTAACTTAAGTTCTATCTTGAAATCAATGTCAGAAAGATGTTTAACGTTATCGTGGAATATTCATTTGTGATGCAAAATGGAAAAAAAAATATCAAATTAACTTCAAATGGTTGTGTTACTGAGAAAAACACGGCTAGAATGCAAAACAACATGGGACAGATATGCTTAGAAGGGCAGTACGTATCCGACAAATTTTTGCTTTTTTCTACACCGTGCTTTTTAAATGGGCGCTGGGTTCCCGGGTACCCTGTCGGCCACATAAGGGTTAAGGAAAATAACTTAAGAGTGTTGCACAAATAAGTTTCTCCACAACTTTCTCGAGCTTTTATTAGAAAAAAAGTAGACTTTTTGGTTCAGTTAAACTGTAGGGACCACCCCTATTCCACAATAAAAATAAATGGCACAAATCAAAACACTACAGGTTGAAAGTTTTGAACGTTTAAATTAGAAAGTTTTACGTAATGACTGGGATTCATTGGCAAAATTTGTGTTGAAAAATGGAAAAATTAAGTGGAAAAATTGCGAAGAAATCTACGTTGTTCTGGTGGGGTTTGACAAGAGCCGAAGGAGAGATAGAGTTGTGAAAGACGGACCTGGTTAGGGTGGTGCTTCGAATCCAGCTTGACTTTCTGTTCCGCAGAATCGTAACTTGTTTGTGACTTAGTTGGATAAAGCGCCAGACTGGCGATACAGAGTCGTGGGTTTGAATGCCACCAAAACAAGTAGTAATTTTTCACAAATTTATCTGCCAATTAAACGTTCTTTGCCTAAAAATACTTCAAATCTATACGTATATTTCAGAGATGCTAGCCGACACTGGTAAATCCGGAAAAAAGAGAATAAAGTCATTGTCGTTTGAACCCACGGCTTCCTAAGTTCGCTAGACAGGGCGCGTTAACCAACTCCGCCCGTAGAACAGGCAGCGATTCTGTGAAGTAAAATGCCTGCCTGAATCGAACACCTACCTCGCCCCATCAGGGATGCCATTCGTGTTTAGAAACTTTAATTAACAGTATCCGTTGATTGTTTTTATTTTTTTAAAACTAAATTTTGGTGAACTCTAACTTTAAGTTTATTCTTCACTCTATTCAAAGAAATGCTCTGTGAATCTCTTAAAAATAGTCCTTTTTGGCTGAAAGCATTCATATATATAGTTACTCCTTTCAGAATAAGTGATGCTTTAGAAAACAATCACAAAAATAATCACAGGGACCATAAATATGTTAAGCAATATGTCTACTCAACTTATCAGGAAAAGTTAATCAAATCACAGTCATTGCTGATATTGTTTACCGCTGGCTTTGCCCACGATTTGATGCGTGGGCTTCTTCCACAATCGAAACAAAGCCGGAAAACATCCAATCGTATTAATTTCCGTTTGTATTAACCACCTCCAATCGAATCTTGATGTAAATCTCTCCATCGAATTGATCGAATCGCTTTCAATAAATCCCACACAAAACGCCCACGTTGCGTTGGTTGGCTGCTTTGAAGATAAGCCTGCTTGGATTTCCGCTAACAATCGAATCGCCAACGCGCGACAATCGATGGCAACGAACGATGGCGCTGCTGATGTTTTCCAGAGTATCGCCTTTGAAGTCATCTCAGTAAACCCAGTTCAAGGCAGCATGGCCTGGCCAAGTTCAAATAAAAAACTTTATTATTTGTCTCTTTTTCCTTTAACAGAAAAAAAAATCTGTGGGCTGCGTATCGTCATTTCCCTTCGATGTCCATTGTACCGCCGTCGCCGCCATCTGGGGTCCCAACCAGCCTAGAACGTCACCCCATTACACAGTCAATGATCTTACTTACTTACGAGGTACCAGCTATCATCATCGTTGTCATCGTCGTCGTTCCTCGGTTTCCGTATCACTCTCTCACTGCCCGTTTCTCGTATTTGCGCTGACGCGCAAAGTTAAGTTTGCCCATTAAACTTGTAAATGAGGAAAAGTTTGGCCACACAACTCCGGCCGTTCGGGTGAGATTGACACCGGAAGCGGAAGATTCTTTTTTTTTGCGCTCTCTTCTGACAACCGTTCTACAGTAGCAGCGCGGTGGGTCGGTTCTCGGTGGCTCGCCCATGTCATGTTGGTTTTGTCACAGTCAAAGTCACACAGGGCGGAGGAGGAGGAACGGCGGAAGGAGAGACGGTGTTGAAATAGTTCAGTGGTTCGGCGATTGACAGTAGGAAACCAATAACACCAGAAATTGCTCCAGGAATTCCACCAGGAATTTCTACTAGAATTCCCATTTAAATTCATACTGAATTTCTATTGGAAATTCTACTGGAATTCCTACTAGATTTTCAGGGAAATTCCCGGAGGAATTTCAGGGAAATTCTCGGAGGAATTTCAGGGTAATTCCCGGAGAAATTTCTAGGGAATTCCCGGAGGTATTTCAGTGAATTTCCCGGAGGAATTTCAAGGAAATTCCCGGAGGAATTTTGAAGAAATTCCCGGAGGAATTTTGAAGAAATTCCCGGAGGAATTTCAGGGAAATTCCCGGAGGAATTTCGGGGAAATTAGCGGAGGAATTTCGGGGAAATTCCCGGAGGAATTTCGGGGAAATTCCCGGAGGAATTTCGGGGAAATTCCCGGAGGAATTTCGGGGAAATTCCCGGAGGAATTTCGGGGAAATTCCCGGAGGAATTTCAGGGAAATTCCCGGAGGAATTTCCTTGCAATTCCCGGAGGATTTTTAGGGCAATTCCTGGAGGAATTTCAGGACAATTCCCGGATGAATTTCAGGGCAATTCCCGGATGAATTTTAGGGAAATTTTTGGAGGAATTTCAGGGCAATTCCTGGAGGAATTTCAGGGAAATTCCCGGAGGAATTTGAAGGCAATTCCTGGATGAGTTTCAGGGAAATTCCCGGATGAATTTCAGGGAATTTCCCGGAGGAATTTCAGGACAATTCCCGGATGAATTTAAGGAAATTTCCCGGATGAATTGCACGGCAATTCCCGGAGGAATTTCAGGGCAATCCCCGGAGGAATTTCAGGGCAATTCCCGGAGGAATTTCAGGAAAAATCCCGGAGGAATTTCGGAGAAATTCCTGGAGGAATTTCAGGGAAATTCTCGGAGGAATTTCAGGAAAATACCCGGAGGAATTTTAGGGCAATTCCCGGAGGAATTTTAGGGCAATTCCCGGAGGAATTTCAGGGAAAATCCCGGAGGAATTTCGGAGAAATTCCTGGAGGAATTTCAGGGAAATTCTCGGAGGAATTTCAGGGAAATACCCGGAGGAATTTCAGGGAAATTCCTGGAGGAATTTCTGGGAAATTCCTGGAGGAATTTCTGGGAAATTCCTGGAGGAATTTCTGGGAAATTCCTGGAGGAATTTCTGGGAAATTCCTGGAGGAATTTCTGGGAAATTCCTGGAGGAATTTCTGGGAAATTCCTGGAGGAATTTCTGGGAAATTCCTGGAGGAATTTCTGGGAAATTCCTGGAGGAATTTCTGGGAAATTCCTGGAGGAATTTCTGGGAAATTCCTGGAGGAATTTCTGGGAAATTCCTGGAGGAATTTCTGGGAAATTCCTGGAAGAATTTCTGGGAAATTCCTGGAGGAATTTCTGGGAAATTCCTGGAGGAATTTCTGGGAAATTCCTGGAGGAATTTCTTGGAAATTCCTGGAGGAATTTCAGGGAAATGCCAGGAGAATTTCAGGGAAATTCCCGGAGGAATTTCGGGGAAATTCCCGGAGGAATTTCGGGGAAATTCCCGGAGGAATTCCAGGGAAATTCCCGGAGGAATTCCAGGAAAATTCCCGGAGGAATTCCAGGGAAATTCCCGGAGGAATTCCAGGGAAATTCCCGGAGGAATTCCAGGGAAATTCCCGGAGGAATTCCAGGGAAATTCCCGGAGGAATTCCAGGGAAATTCCCGGAGGAATTCCAGGGAAATTCCCGGAGGAATTCCAGGGAAATTCCCGGAGGAATTCCAGGGAAATTCCCGGAGGAATTCCAGGGAAATTCCCGGAGGAATTCCAGGGAAAATCCCGGAGGAATTCCAGGGAAATTCCCGGAGGAATTCCAGGGAAATTCCCGGAGGAATTCCAGGGAAAATCCCGGAGGAATTCCAGGGAAATTCCCAGAGGAATTCCAGGGAAACTCCCGGAGGAATTCCAGGGAAATTCCCGGAGGAATTCCAGGGAAATTCCCGGAGGAATTCCAGGGAAATTCCCGGAGGAATTCCAGGGAAATTCCCGGAGGAATTCCAGGGAAATTCCCGGAGGAATTCCAGGGAAATTCCCGGAGGAATTCCAGGGAAATTCCCGGAGGAATTCCAGGGAAATTCCCGGAGGAATTCCAGGGAAATTCCCGGAGGAATTCCAGGGAAATTCCCGGAGGAATTCCAGGGAAATTCCCGGAGGAATTCCAGGGAAATTCCCGGAGGAATTCCAGGGAAACTCCCGGAGGAATTCCAGGGAAATTCCCGGAGGAATTCCAGGGAAATTCCCGGAGGAATTTCAGGGAAATTCCCGGAGGAATTCCAGGGAAATTCCCGGAGGAATTCCAGGGAAATTCCCGGAGGAATTCCAGGGAAATTCCCGGAGGAATTCCAGGGAAATTCCTGGAGGAATTCCAGGGAAATTCCCGGAGGAATTCCAGGGAAATTCCCAGAGGAATTCCAGGGAAATTCCCGGAGCAATTCCAGGTAAATTCCCGGAGCAATTCCAGGGAAATTTCCGGAGGAATACCAGGGAAATTCCCGGAGCAATTCCAGGGAAATTCCCGGAGCAATTCCAGGGAATTTCCCGGAGCAATTCCAGGGAATTTCCCGGAGCAATTCCAGGGAAATTCCCGGAGCAATTCCAGGGAAATTCCCGGAGGAATTCCAGGGAAATTCCATAATTCCTCCTGGAATTCCTCCAGGAATTCCTTCCGGAATTCCTCCTGGAATTCCTTCCGGAATTCCTCCTGGAATTCCTTCCGGAATTCCTCCTGGAATTCCTTCCGGAATTCCTCCTGGAATTCCTTCCGGAATTCCTCCTGGAATTCCTTCCGGAATTCCTCCTGGAATTCCTTCCGGAATTCCTCCTGGAATTCCTTCCGGAATTCCTCCTGGAATTCCTTCCGGAATTCCTCCTGGAATTCCTTCCGGAATTCCTCCTGGAATTCCTTCCGGAATTCCTCCTGGAATTCCTTCCGGAATTCCTCCTGGAATTCCTTCCGGAATTCCTCCTGGAATTCCTTCCGGAATTCCTCCTGGAATTCCTTCCGGAATTCCTCCTGGAATTCCTTCCGGAATTCCTCCTGGAATTCCTTCCGGAATTCCTCCTGGAATTCCTTCCGGAATTCCTCCTGGAATTCCTTCCGGAATTCCTCCTGGAATTCCTTCCGGAATTCCTCCTGGAATTCCTTCCGGAATTCCTCCTGGAATTCCTTCCGGAATTCCTCCTGGAATTCCTTCCGGAATTCCTCCTGGAATTCCTTCCGGAATTCCTCCTGGAATTCCTTCCGGAATTCCTTCTGGAATTCCTTCCGGAATTCCTCCTGGAATTCCTTCCGGAATTCCTCCTGGAATTCCTTCCGGAATTCCTCCTGGAATTCCTTCCGGAATTCCTCCTGGAATTCCTTCCGGAATTCCTCCTGGAATTCCTTCCGGAATTCCTCCTGGAATTCCTTCCGGAATTCCTCCTGGAATTCCTTCCGGAATTCCTCCTGGAATTCCTTCCGGAATTCCTCCTGGAACTCCTTCCGGAATTTCTCCTGGAACTCCTAACGGAATTCCTCCTGGAATTCCTTCCGGAATTCCTCCTGGAATTCCTTCCGGAATTCCTCCTGGAATTCCTTCCGGAATTCCTCCTGGAATTCCTTCCGGAATTCCTCCTGGAATTCCTTCCGGAATTCCTCCTGGAATTCCTTCCGGAATTCCTCCTGGAATTCCTTCCGGAATTCCTCCTGGAATTCCTTCCGGAATTCCTCCTGGAATTCCTTCCGGAATTCCTCCTGGAATTCCTTCCGGAATTCCTCCTGGAATTCCTTCCGGAATTCCTCCTGGAATTCCTTCCGGAATTCCTCCTGGAATTCCTTCCGGAATTCCTCCTGGAATTCCTTCCGGAATTCCTCCTGGAATTCCTTCCGGAATTCCTCCTGGAACTCCTTCCGGAATTTCTCCTGGAACTCCTAACGGAATTCCTCCTGGAATTCCTTCCGGAATTCCTCCTGGAATTCCTTCCGGAATTCCTCCTGGAATTCCTTCCGGAATTCCTCCTGGAATTCCTTCCGGAATTCCTCCTGGAATTCCTTCCGGAATTCCTCCTGGAATTCTTTCCGGAATTCTTCCTGGAATTCCTTTCGGAATTCTTCCTGGAATTCCTTTCGGAATTCTTCCTGGAATTCCTTTCGGAATTCTTCCTGGAATTCCTTTCGGTATTCCTCCTGGAATTCCTTCTGGAATTCCTCCTGGAATTTCTTCTGGATTTCCTCCTGGAATTTCTCTTTTAATTTCCCTTTTAATTTCTCCTGGAATTTCTCGTGGAATTCCTCCAGGAATTCCTCCTGGAATTCCTCCAGGAATTCCTCCAGGAAATTCTCCTGGAATTCCTCCTGGAATTCCTCCTGGAATTCCTCCAGGAATTCCTCCTGGAATTCCTCCAAGAATTCCTCCTGGAATTCCTCCAGGAATTCCTCCTGGAACTCCTCCAGGAATTCCTCCAGGAATTCCTCCTGGAATTCCTCCAGGAATTCCTCCTGGAATTCCTCCTGGAATTCCTCCAGGAATTCCTCCTGGAATTCCTCTAGGAATTCCTCCTGGAATTCCTCTAGGAATTCCTCCTGGAATTCCTCTAGGAATTCCTCCTGGAATTCTTCCAGGAATTCCTCCTGGAATTCTTCCAGGAATTCCTCCTGGAATTCTTCCAGGAATTCCTCCTGGAATTCCTCCAGGAATTCCTCCTGGAATTCCTCCAGGAATTCCTCCTGGAATTCCTCCAGGAATTCCTCCTGGAATTCCTCCAGGAATTCCTCCTGGAATTCCTCCAGGAATTCCTCCTGGAATTCCTCCAGGAATTCCTCCTGGAATTCCTCCAGGAATTCTTCCAGGAATTCCTCCTGGAATTCTTCCAGGAATTCCTCCTGGAATTCTTCCAGGAATTCCTCCTGGAATTCCTCCAGGAATTCCTCCTGGAATTCCTCCAGGAATTCCTCCTGGAATTCCTCCAGGAATTCCTCCTGGAATTCCTCCAGGAATTCCTCCTGGAATTCCTCCAGGAATTCCTCCTGGAATTCCTCCAGGAATTCCTCCTGGAATTCCTCCAGGAATTCCTCCTGGAATTCCTCCAGGAATTCCTCCTGGAATTCCTCCAGGAATTCCTCCTGGAATTCCTCCAGGAATTCCTCCTGGAATTCCTCCAGGAATTCCTCCTGGAATTCCTCCAGGAATTCCTCCTGGAATTCCTCCAGGAATTCCTCCTGGAATTCCTCCAGGAATTCCTCCTGGAATTCCTCCAGGAATTCCTCCTGGAATTCCTCCAGGAATTCCTCCTGGAATTCCTCCAGGAATTCCTCCTGGAATTCCTCCAGGAATTCCTCCTGGAATTCCTCCAGGAATTCCTCCTGGAATTCCTCCAGGAATTCCTCCTGGAATTCCTCCAGGAATTCCTCCTGGAATTCCTCCAGGAATTCCTCCTGGAATTCCTCCTGGAATTCCTCCAGGAATTCCTCCTGGAATTCCTCCAGGAATTCCTCCTGGAATTCCTCCAGGAATTCCTCCTGGAATTCCTCCAGGAATCCCTCCTGGAATTCCTCCAGGAATTCCTCCTGGAATTCCTCCAGGAATTCCTCCTGGAATTCCTCCAGGAATTCCTCCTGGAATTCCTCCAGGAATTCCTCCTGGAATTCCTCCAGGAATTCCTCCTGGAATTCCTCCAGGAATTCCTCCTGGAATTCCTCCAGGAATTCCTCCTGGAATTCCTCCAGGAATTCCTCCTGGAATTCCTCCAGGAATTCCTCCTGGAATTCCTCCAGGAATTCCTCCTGGAATTCCTCCAGGAATTCCTCCTGGAATTCCTCCAGGAATTCCTCCTGGAATTCCTCCAGGAATTCCTCCTGGAATTCCTCCAGGAATTCCTCCTGGAATTCCTCCAGGAATTCCTCCTGGAATTCCTCCAGGAATTCCTCCTGGAATTCCTCCAGGAATTCCTCCTGGAATTCCTCCAGGAATTCCTCCTGGAATTCCTCCAGGAATTCCTCCTGGAATTCCTCCAGGAATTCCTCCTGGAATTCCTCCAGGAATTCCTCCTGGAATTCCTCCAGGAATTCCTCCTGGAATTCCCCCAGGAATTCCTCCTGGAATTCCTCCAGGAATTCCTCCTGGAATTCCTCCAGGAATTCCTCCTGGAATTCCTCCAGGAATTCCTCCTGGAATTCCTCCAGGAATTCCTCCTGGAATTCCTCCAGGAATTCCTCCTGGAATTCCTCCAGGAATTCCTCCTGGAATTCCTCCAGGAATTCCTCCAGGAATTCCTCCAGGAATTCCTCCAGGAATTCCTCCTGGAATTCCTCCAGGAATTCCTCCTGGAATTCCTCCAGGAATTCCTCCTGGAATTCCTCCAGGAATTCCTCCTGGAATTCCTCCAGGAATTCCTCCTGGAATTCCTCCAGGAATTCCTCCTGGAATTCCTCCAGGAATTCCTCCTGGAATTCCTCCAGGAATTCCTCCTGGAATTCCTCCAAGAATTCCTCCTGGAATTCCTCCAGGAATTCCTTCTGGAATTCCTCCAGGAATTCCTTCTGGAATTCCTCCTGGAATTTCTCCTGGATTTCCTCCAGGAATTCCTCCTGGAATTCTTCCAGGAATTCCTCCTGGAATTCATCCTGGAATTCCTCCAGGGATTTCTCCTGGAATTTCTGCAGAAATTTAATCTGGAATTTCTCAAGGCATTCCTTTTGAAACTTCTCCGGGATTTCCTCCATAAATTCTATCTGGAATTCTTTCAGAAGTTCCTCATGGAATTCCTCTAGGATTTCCTTCTGAAAATTCCTTCGTGAATCATTCCTGGAATTCCTCCAGGAATGCTTCCTGGCATACCAGGAGGAATTTCTCCTGGAGTTTCTTTTTGAATTTCTTCTAGAATTTCTACTCTCCTGAACCACTGTGCACTAGACCTACACTACAAAAAATTCTCCCTTCAGTTAACCAGCAGCTTCGGACTGCAAAATAGATAAAATGGCCTTCCTCGCTGGTGCTGGGGTGTGTGCCAATGCTAAAAAGATTGGCCATTTTTCGGTGAAGCGGCCCACCACCATTGACATGCGAAACTTGCCCCGTAACTGCCATTTCGAGTGCCATCATGGTCACGGGGTCCAGCAGCCCCACCAGGAGGAAATCCTCTGATTAGGGTTTTACGGTTATTTTCAAATCGCGCGCGCGCTTTCGCCATCACCCGCCAGCCTCACGATTCTTTGTTGTGTAGATTTTTTTATGACAAATTTCATGGGACATTAATTCAATTAGTTTGGCGGTGATGTCAGGCTCCGGAGGGGAGGGAAGGCAAATTCGTCGGAATGCGGAGCTTTATTTGGGGTGACACGGTGCGGCTGGGTGGTAGGTTGTATTTGAAAAAGAGCTATTTGCTGGAAATGAAAAAGTTTTTCTATCTACGAGAGATGATTACTCAATTAGGTTTCACGGGGGAGAAAGTTTGACCCGAAATGGGTCATTGAAACTTGTTTCGCTGATAAAGAGTGCGAAGGTTCTGATAAAAAGGTATCGTGGAGTTACAGCGTAGCGAATTGTTACTCTAGATTTGTATATTTTGTTTGTAATTTTAATTTTATGATAAAGTTACTGTACGATTTATAGTTTGTTACCATTACCTTTATTGCGTAGCGAATTGTTACTCTAGATTTGTATATTTTGTTTGTAATTTTAATTTTATGATAAAGTTACTGTACGATTTATAGTTTGTTACCATTACCTTTATTGTAGAATATTTATTTTTATTCTTAAATTTTGAGTGTTATGAGTGTAGTTTTCGTGTGTCGAAAAAGTTAATTTTCATCGAATAAACATTAAATCATACATCTTATAGTTTTCAATGATTAATCAAGTTTTAAAAATATATCTTATCTTACATTGCTAAAACTTATCAACGACACGAGCTTGAAAGCGGATTAAATTTGCCAATCTCTCTCTCTCTCTCACTCTCTCTTCTTGGCGTAACGTCCTCACTGGGACAAAGCCTGCTTCTCAGCTTAGTGTTCTATGAGCACTTCCACAGTTATTAACTGAGAGCTTCCTCTGCCAATGACCATTTTGCATGTGTATATCGTGTGGCAGGCACGAAAATACTCTATGCCCAAGGAAGTCAAGGAAATTTCCTTTACGAAAAGATCCTGGACCGACCGGGAATCGAACCCGTCACCCTCAGCATGGTCATTCTGAATACCCGTGCGTTTACCGCCTCGGCTATATGGGCCCTTTTAAATTTGCCAATCATTTACTTCAAATACGTTTTTCCTGCTACTGCAAATAATATTTGAGATACAGTTCTCTGTGTTTCGTTGTACAACTATTCATTGTATGATCGCAACCATTCAATAAATTGTTTCCATAATGTTATTGTGTTGAAGAAGTCTAAATCCGATTAACATTTTACAACAGGACATTTTTAGTCATACTGTTGGTTAGCTTATAGTAGTTAATACTATTTTCATGTTCTTTTTTCTCGGGTAGCCTATTTCCCCTTGGATTTTTTCTTCCTGGAATCAAATGAAACCAGAACGGAAAAGTCCATTTGCCCGCGCGTAATGGACTTCAATCAGTCCATTAATGGGCACCGTTCATCCGTAGCGGCGGCGTCGGTGACGGACCATACGATCCAATTTAGAAAGTGCAGAGTTCTCGGTAATTAGTGAAACACGATTTGCCTCCTGATGTTTGCGCGAACCTCATAGCGCGCACATTTCGGCACACTTGGTCCCATTATACATCATTCATATTCAGTAGTCTGGTACCACCAATGACTGCCATCTCCCAGCATCGGAACCCGGCCCCCGAAATTCTAATTAAAATTCATGCACCACCGCATTTATTTCCACGAAACGCGCACACACATTATTGTGAAAGTTCCCTCGATGGGGGATAAACAAACTGTCACGCTTGTTGGGAAGCCGCAGTTTTCCACTTTCAAGTGCCCACACGCAGTCAGTGTCATCCGTCGCCGTCATGTTATCGACAGGGATCCGTTCGTTACTCAGAGACAGGTAAACTGCGTTGCCACTGGAAATTGGAATTCTGAAAAGTGAAAAACTAACTGATGGCATGTTTGTGTGTGAAAGCGAAATCGTCGCTTCAGGCTGTTTTCGGGTTGTGGAGAGAAATATTAAAACCACAATATTTTTCCAGGTTGATGTGCTTTCACTCGTTTTGGAAAATGGATTCCATAGTGTAAGTAAGTACATCATCATAAATTAAAGTTAATAATTGAAAAAGTATATTCATGGATTTGAGTTGTCTAGAGTATCTGAGAAACGAGCCAACTGTTTTTTATTGGAATTATGAAGATTACCACATGGAAAGCTTAAATGATACGTACAATATCTTATTGAACCAGCATCACCTCAGAAGCAACAAGGAAACTAGCCAATCTTGGATAACTAGATACTTTTGTAACTGAGCCTAAAGTAGCTGAAGTATGAGCAAACGTATGGATCGTAACGCTATGCAGAGATTTTGTGCTGCTGTCCATGGTAGACAGCAAGAGATTGCGCCAGCTTAAGTACATAATAACAACTCCTAGTGGACTTCGCTTGCCCCCAATGTAGCTGAGGTGCAAACAAATGTTTGGACCTTTGGAGCGGATCTGGTGTGGTGATTAGAATACAAGACTATCACGCCGAGGACCTGAGATCGAATCCCACTCCCGACAAACTCACAAAATGTGAGTTTTTCCTTCGGTAGGGAAAGGGATCTCTTAAGTTTTTTTTTTCAAATGTTTCAATAGCTATTTCTCCGAAATTTAAAAAAAAAAGAAATCAGAAAATTCTTTATGAATTTCTACAGAAACCTTTAAGTGATTCCTTTAGATTTTTTTTAAAGAATCCTCCAAAAAATTTCAAAAGATTCATTTAGAAAGCCATCCACGGATCTTTAGATTTTTTTCCATGGATTCTTAAAAAACTTCAGAAATTTCCCCTAGCATTTTTTTTGAAAATCTTCTAGGGAATTTCCAAGAATTTCTGACAGGACTGTCTTATGGGATATCTCTTAAAATCCCTGCAAAAATTCTTCCATGGATTCCTTTAGAAATAGCATAATTTGCTTCAATTTTTTTACAAGGTTCCTGGAGTTTCAATACACTACCATGTGTCTCGGCCACCCCGAACTCCAGGATGTAACACTTTACATAACATAGCATTGCATTGCATGAATACTTGCACAAATCTTGGATGGAGTTTTAAATTTAAATGTGTCCACTAACACTGCTATTGTCCCTACCATCTACAATACTGTAGACCCATTCAACTTCACACACGTGGCCTAGTCTCTGCAAGAATTTTTATTTCAAAAATCCCGAAAACGCCTAAGGTGTCTTACAATTTAAATCTCCATGAAAGTTTTTTTTATCAACAGTCAACTTACAATAGAATAAACATGATTTCATAAAAAAATAAGTCTTTGGTGTAGTTGCAAAACCTCCCAGTATAAGCGCCTCTCTGCTAACCTAGGAGAAATAACCTACATATGTGTTTTTATTTTCATTCGCTTTCATGTATGTATGAGAACAGCTTCTCATTGAAATTATAAATTGTTACTGCTCTACTGGATATAAGAAAATCGCCTTTGAGATTTCTTTGGTATTTTTGTGCCCTCAAAAATATTAGTTTCTGACTGTTTTTGCTCTCCTATTCTTAAATCAAAAGTATTTTTTGTAATATTGGACATTTTTTTTTTTTCGCTGAGTCAAATATAGGAAAATCACCTACCTGATTTTAAGATTTTACCAATTTTACGAAATTATTTGTGCCCTTATAAGTATTAGTAGTTGTATGAAAAATCACCTTTTTCATTTAGGGAATTAAAAAAAATCTCTAGCGATTTCTCGAAATCGTCCAAACCGAATTCCCAAGAAATTTTCTTTGAAAATTCTTTTAGGAAGATTTCTATGAGTTCCTTCTAAAACTCCTCTAGAGATTACTTTTGGAATTCTTATGTATAGGATATATAGAATATTTCAGAGACTCCTTCAGAAATTAAAACAGGTAGGCCATCAAAAAAAAAAAAGGGAATCATCCAGAAAATACTGTAGGAATTCCTCCTGCGATTCTTGCATATTATCATTTCCCGGCAGAAATTCCTTCTGGGTTGCCTCCAGATATTTCTCCATGTATTTCCCCAGAAAATTTTCCGACATTTCCTCTAGGGAGTTATGAGTTTCTCCACGAGTTCTTCAATGAGTTTATCAGAAATATCTGCTAAGAATTTCGTCAGGAATTCTTTTACAAACTTCTCAAGATTGTTTTTGAGAGAGCTTTACAGAAGCTTATCTAGGCGAAATTATAGCAGGAACTTATTTAGGATAACGTACATAGATTGTTTCAGGAATACTTTCAAAGAAAAAAAAATCATCCAAGAATTTTATTGAAGAATTTCTTCAAGAATTTTCCTAGAAATTCTTCAATAAAATTTCCTTGATATTCCACCAATGGTGTGCCAGGAAGTTCAACGAAAATTCTTCCTGCGATTCCTCCAAGACTATCCCTAGTATTTTTTAGATATTTCTCTAGAAATTCTTCTTAGAGTTCCTTCTGAGAGGGCTTTAACTGGAGATCTGTTCAGAAATTATTTCAGAGATTTTTTTCTGAAAGTTCTGCTCGGATTCCTTCGAGAATATCTCCGAAGACTCTCTCCGAATTTTAGAAATTCTTTAAAATTTTTTTTTAGAAATATCTCAAATTTTTTTTTTTCGCAATATTTCTTTTGCAAAACCTTCCGAGGGTTCTTCCCAGAATTCCTTGAGAAATTCCTTTAGAGGTTCCTACAGAGAGATCTACAAGAATTTTTGTTTAGAAATTGCGGTTCCATCAGAAATATCTCCTAGGATTCCAGCAAGAATAGCTTCATATGATCCTCCAGGGATTTTCTAAGACGTTTTTTTTATCCAAAAATGCTGAAACCAAACTTGAAAGAATCCCTGAAGGAAACCCTTGAAAACACTTGGAAATACCATTGGCAAATACCAGAAGAAATTCTTGAAACTATTTTGCAGAACAACTTTTGAAGATGTTGTGGAGATGTTTCGGGATGAACGCCTAATATTAATCTGTAGAAACTTCTAAAGATACCTCCTGATTTCCTATGAAAAAAATCACATGAAACTTCTGGACGAACTCTAAAAGTGATTCCGAGGAAAAATGGCTTGAACATTTTCTGAATAGATTCCTAATGGATTTCTGAAGATATCCGTTGACGAATTTCTGTGTATACCATTTTAAAAAATGTCGACAGAAGCTGCAGACAAAGGTACTGTGCGATTTCTAATGGAATTCCCCAAGCAATTTCTGAGAATTTTTCGATTTTGTTGAGATACTTCGTGAGGAATTTTCGTACGAATTTCTAATACAATTTCCGAAGGAATTAGTACACTCCTCCTCTCTCTCCTCTCTCCTCTTCTTGGCGTAACGTCCTCACTGGGACAAAGCCTGCTTCTCAGCTTAGTGTTCTATGAGCACTTCCACAGTTATTAACTGAGAGCTTCCTCTGCCAATGACCATTTTTGCATGTGTATATCGTGTGGCAGGCACGAAGATACTCTATGCCCAAGGAAGTCAAGGAAATTTCCTTTACGAAAAGATCCTGGACCGACCGGGAATCGAACCCGTCACCCTCAGCATGGTCATGCTGAATACCCGTGCGTTTACCGCCTCGGCTATATGGGCCCAGAAATATTAAAAGAACTACCTGAAAAAACTTCTTCACAATTTGTCGAGGTTGGTAGCCTTGAATATCTATTGCTAGAGAATGTTTGACGGCTGAAAACTCAGCCCACCCAGTGAAAATCTTTCATAAACTGGGCCAAGAGCTTAGTGCAACAAACGAAAATTGACTGTACGTGGAAGAAGTGGAGTACTCTCTGAAAGTATTCGTGGAAATATTTATCGGAAAGTTCTTTGAAAAATGCGAAGGAATACTTTATGGAATGTTTTTTACAGGAATTTAAGAGAGAATATTTGAAGAAATTTCTGAAGCGTCACCGAAAAAACTCTGAATGAAAAGTACTCTTTGCTGCAGGAATACATGAAGGAGCATCTGGAGGAACCTTTGAGGGAGTTCCAGCAAAATCTATTGAGAATTTTCTTAAGGAATGGCTAAATAAATGTAACAAGTGTCACATGAAGGAACCTCCAGATATTCCAATATTCCAATAACGAATTCTGAGTTTTTGAAAAAAAAAACATGATTTTTTAACGGAAAAAGTTATAGAAATTGCTATTTATGTTTTCTCTTGGAATTGCATCATTTGAAGAAATTCTTACAAGAATTGCTGTAGAAATTTCTAGAAGACCTCTGGGAGAGTCCGAATAAAAACTCGTGAAGGAAGTGCTGATAATATTACTGGAAATGTTAAAAGAAATACATGTACGAACTTCTGTAGCAATCCTTAGAGTAATTTTCTAAAGAATCATATAAAGAACCCCAAGAGGATCTTTTTTTTTTGAGGACAGCCGTGAACTAGTTTCAAAATTTATCTTTTGAGAAATTACTTCAGAAACTCCTAATCCAAAGGAATATTTCGGGAAGAATCCCTCAAAAAATATCAGTGAAATTGCTGGAGAAATTCTCAAAGAAAAACATGGGTGAACACGCATTCTAAAGAGATACCTGGAGGAATTCCTGGAATAATTCTCGCAGAAATCTTACTAGGAAATTCTCCATGAATCTTCCTAGTATAAAAAATCTGGAAAATGTTTGATAAATATGGAAAGAACTCCTGAAGGAATTTCTTGTGGTGTCCCTGGAAGTCATCGTGGAGAAAATATTAAGGAAGTACATTCATGGGACGAAAAACGTTCTTTAAGAATTCTCGGAGAAATTCTTACTGATCTACTTAAATTAACGGAATTCCTGCAAGAGGCATTCCTCGAAAAATTGAAAAAAAAAACAGATTAATCCACCTAGTGGTGATAGTGCCTTTCTCGTCGAATATGTACTCTAAACTTTTCGTCGACGTTAGCCAAAATGTTCATGAATCCTGAAAACACTTCATATAGAAAAGCAACAATTCTAACAAAGCCATCATCGATTCTCGAAACTTATTGATGATACATATTCCGATGTTATGTTCAACAACAAAACAGAGCTGAAAATATCAGACCTCTCAGTTGACTGCTTGACCACCCTAACCCTAGTCATGTATTGGAGTCATTATGACCCCATTCCATCCACTACGGCAGCGGGGCGAGCGTCAGCTAATGCATGAAGAAGGTTAACTTTATTCACAATCACAGATCACTTTGTGATCTTCTTAGTGATCTTTGCCAATGTTTATTTCAGCACACTTTAGGCTATATTTTATTATCATTGGTAACATGATTCATGTAAAATTTGATCTTCCTACGAAAAAACGCAGGAATTTTCCATTTAAATTTTTATCGCAATGAGAAGAGTGAGGGCTCAACCAACTTGTGAGCTATAATTTTAGAAGCATAAGGAATTGAAGATTGAAAAACTGTTTAAGGTGTTGATGCGATTAAATTATATTTTTTCCATAAAACGTTGATCCATCCTTCTATACATTTACACTGCTGGAATCTGAAATGGTGTGATTTGAAGAGATCGCTTTGGTCACGATTTTGTTCTCTTGCATATATGAAGACTTTGACCATTTCTTCACTTATAATCTTACCCAACGTTTACATGCTATCAAAAAAGCCACAATTCGATTTATCGTTTTTACATTTATTTTGTTTACCTTTATAATTCCGCTATTTGATGTGCAGCTTGCATGGATTTTGTTAAATTCTACGTTTGACCTCTTCTGGCGGGGCACCTGGAACCGATTCCGGTTGTCTCAAATATGGTCTGAGATTATGTTTTTGTCAACTGTTCATCGGGTTACCTGAAAAGCAGAAAATTAATGTGATCTGAGCCGCGATTTTATGTATCGCATGCATGATTTTGGTTCACTTCTATTAAATCACTTCCGATGGAACACCCGCAACCGATTCCGAAATATTATTACAAGTTCTAGATGTGGCCTTAGACTATTTTCTTGTTGACCGTTCATCAGATTAACAAAAACGCCACTATGGTTAAGTCCCTTTCTATATTTTATCACTTCCGACGCGTTACTCGTCTTGTCACCAGTTCTGGAACACTACCGGTTCTCCCAAATATGGTCTGAGATTATTTGTGGATTAACCGTTTATCTTGTCACTGAATAAGTCATTGATATGTGGCATGTATTGGTTCTCTTTTACATTTGACCATTTCTGGCGGGACACCCGTAATCGGTTCCGTAACACACTGATATGGCTTGCGTCTTATAACTGTTCTGTTGCCTAAAAAGCCGTGATTTGAGCTATCGCATGCATGGGTTTGGTGTCACTTCCGGCCCGGAACCGGTTGCGGACTACTACCGATAGTCTCTTAAATAGTCAGAGCCTATTTGCTTGCTAAAGTTTATTAGTTCATCAAAAAAAGCCATGGGTTTGGTTCAATTTTATATTCAGCCGCTTTCGGAGGGAAACCCGGAACTAGTTTCGGCACTACTGACAGTCCATAATGTGGTCTTAGCCTACTTCCTCAATAACCGGTCATCAAGTTGTCGAAAAAGCCTTGATTTGGTGTGCCGCATACAAAAGTTTTGTCAACTTTTATATACGGCCACTTCTGGCGGAACACCCGGAACTAGTTCCGAAAAAACTACCGGTTCAGATATGGTCTGAGACTGTTTTCTTGCTAACTGTTCATCAGGTTAAATGCAAAATGCCGCAGTTTGATGTGTCGCATGTAGGTGTTTGTTACATTTTTATGTATGGCCCCTTCCAAGGGTACTGGTCCGGAACACGTGAATGGCCATAACTCCGGAACGGCTGGACCGATCTGAACCATTTTCAATAGGAAACAATGGGACTATATGCCACGTCGAATGAACCGTCGGTCATTAAAATCGGTTGAGGTTTACTGCCAAATAGTGATGTGAGTTTTTTGTACACACACACATACACACACACACATACATCACCTCAATTCATCGAGCTGAGTCGATTGGTATATGTGACTCGACCCTCCGGGCCTTCTATCAAAAAGTCATTTTTGGAGTGAACATATAGCCTTTCCAGTACACTTTGTGTACGAGAAAGGCAAAAACCACAATTTTAGGGATTCATTCAAAAACTCGTTCCGGGATTTCTTCGGATGTTTATTTAAGGATTGTCCCACAAGTTCACCTAAACATTCCTCTGAAGGCTCTTTAAAAAATCTATCAATGATTCATTCGGAAACTGTTTCTACAGATTTCTTAAGTTTCTTTCACATATTTTCAAAACAAAAAAATATTTGTGAACCTTTTATGAATTCCAACAGAAATCCTTAAGGCGAAATCGGAAACATTTTCTCATATTTTCAGTTTTTGATTTAAAAAAAAAATAACGAAGCAATATTTTCAAAAACGGGTTTCGTACACATGTGGAGTATGGATCAATGTATCTTCTATTTTTTTTTTGGTGTTGAAAAAGTTTTCCAATTCTTCTAAATCCATTTTTTTGTGAAATTTCGTTCAAAAATGGTTTCTGCAAAAACGAAAAACATTTTCCACTACGAAAAAAATCAGAAAATACCTTGATCCATCCTTTACATGTGTACGAAAATCATTTTGAAAATATTGCCTCGTTATTTTATAAAAAATCAAAAACCAAAAAATGAGGAAATGTTGCGCTTTAAGTGATTCCTTTAGAAATTTTTTGAGAATCCTCCAAAAAATATCAAAAGATTCGTTTAGAAAACCATCCACATATTGCTTGGTTTGAGCACCTAAAACTCCCTTAAACAGTCGCCATCTTGATTATGGAGCCGCCATCTTGTATATTATGGTCGCCACTTTAGGAGTCCAGACATCTTCTTCACACCAAATATACCCATAGTGCACAATTTTAGAGTCTTAAAAAACAGTGAATAACCTCCATCTTGAATCTGAAGTCGCCATCTTGTGTTTAAGACGGCCATCATGGCTATTCTGGTCGCCATGTTTGAACTCCGGACATCTTATCCGTACCATATATATTTATATTGCATGGTTTTAGAGCCTAAAACTTCATAAAATACTCACCATATTGAATTTTGGGCCATTATATTGGATTTTAGACTGCCATCTTGTTAATTCTGGTCACCATTTTTGGAGTCTAGACTTCTTCTTCATACCAAATATACCCATATTGCATGGTTTTAGAACCTAAAAGTCTAATAAACAGCCGCCATCTTGAATTTGGAGTCACTATCTTGAATATTCCCATATAGCCGAGGCGGTAAACGCACGGGTATTCAGCATGACCATGCTGAGGGTGACGGGTTCGATTCCCGGTCGGTCCAGGATCTTTTCGTAAAGGAAATTTCCTTGACTTCCTTGGGCATAGAGTATCTTCGTGCCTGCCACACGATATACGCATGCAAAATGGTCATTGGCAGAGGAAGCTCTCAGTTAATAACTGTGGAAGTGCTCATAGAACACTAAGCTGAGAAGCAGGCTTTGTCCCAGTGAGGACGTTACGCCAAGAAGAAAGAAAGAATCTTGAATATTCGGCTGCCATCTTGAATTTTGAACCGACATCGTTGAATTTTTAGGTCTCCAGTGTTGATTTCTGCATAAAATTCGTAAACCATGCTAAAGGTAACAAAAATCGCCGCAGATTGATGTGTCACATGATGGGGTGAACCAAGTGTTGTATACGGTTAGTTATACCGGTGCTGGTTCAAATCACTGAAATGGTCATAACTCCGGAACGCCTTGACCGATCCGGACCATTTTAAATAGCAGATAAGCGGAAAAATCCGGTTCGATTCGGGCTATAATCCGAAAACGGCCAATGGGAAGTGCCTTAAAAGTGAATGAACTTTTTTTAGCGCATAGACATACATACATACACACATACAGACATCATCTCAATTCGTCGAACTGAGTCGATTGGTATATGTGGCTTGACCCTCCAAGCTTTCTATCGAAAATTCGTTTTTTGAGTGAACATATAGCCTTTCAGTACACTTCGGTGTACGAGAAAGGCAAAAAAATCAAAACTTTCCATACAAAAGATATTTTAAAACAATATCGACAGAAATCCCTGATGGAATCCCTACAGGAATTCTGGGAGAAATATCTGGAAGGATCCTGAGAGGAATAGTGACTCGAAGCTCGGGAGGATTCCTTGAAGAATCATCGAAGAAACCCCGGAAGGAATCCCAAGAAGAATTCTTGAAAAAAAAAACCCAGAAGGGATGGTAACACAAGGCTGAATTTCAAAAGGCTGAATGCACAAAAGGCTGAATACGAAAGGCTGAAATTAAGAAACTATAACATAAGGCTGAAATTACAAAAGGCTGAAAATTGAAAAGGCTGAAAATAATAAAATCTATATATAGATATATATGTATATAAGTTATATATGTAAGTTACAGCATTTTTTTCGTTTTTTGATTTACGCCCCAACTGAGACAAAGCCTGCTTCTCAACTTGGCCTATCGTGTAACAGGCATAGAGATACTCAATGCCAGAGGGAGTCAAGAAAGTTTTGGCCCAAAACAATGAAGAGTTCTTGGCTCGAACGCGAATCGAACCCTTAGTTACAGTTAGTTTTGAAACTGAGCATAGTGAGCCTCTTCATGATGATGCATACCAAAGAACACAAAAAGGTACTGCTAATATTTATATAGTTAATTTTTCCTTCTTTAAACATAAGGTATTCTTTTGAGTCATGTTGTATTGGAGATTGTTGTCATTACGGCTACTAACAATATCATCAGAGAATTTCCCTTCTTTAAAATATATGCTATTCCTTTGAGAAATTCTGTCTTAGTAATGTAAGAGTTCAATAATGCATAGGATTATGACCAGTCCTTAAACTGTCCGATACAGAACAAAGTAACATTGAAGTATGTTCCCCCAAAATGGGTTAATTTGACCAACCATGAACTGGGGAACGGTAGGACGGTCAAACGTCAAGCTCAAGCAAAACCAATGCGAGTGCCACGGCTGGGTAATTGACCAACAAGCAAATGTTCCAGGAGACCATAAAATTAGTGTATGTAGGTAATTATTTTCAATTCCCATTGGAGTCTCTGAAAATATCTTGGCAGAAATATTTGTAAAAATATCAGAAGAAATCCAAGAAATTATCGCAGCAGGAATACTTGAAGGAATGCCGGCTAGAGTTTCTGAAATAATCCTTTCAAGCTTTTCTAAAGCAATACCCAAAGTTATTCCTTATCTCTATATTACCGCCTACCCTGCCTCCATCACAACCCTGTACCATAACCATACTCTATGCCCTATCATCTACTCTTACCATCTACCCTACCACCATTCACCCTAGGGTAGAATACAGTCTACCCTGCCTTGTACTCTAACATTTTACCCTACCCTCTGCCACAGAACAGATGTGAATCTTCGAACAAATTTGAAGTTTCGAGGTGGAAGCCGTAAAATTTTCACTTGAAGAACTAGATTGGAATAAATTTCCTTGGAGAAATAAAAAATCATCAAAGCGTGCCTCGCTCCCGCCCTATGCTCGCTGTACAAAAAAGCTTGCTTTCCACCACCAGGTTCGCTAGTGTCCAGCAATCTAACGAGCGGCTCTTTTCGTGATGAAGATTCACCCCCGTGACTCTGCGCTATCGACAATTCTAACTTTCTACCCAACTTTCTACCCTACACTCTACACTCAGCCCTACCCTTTAATTATCTACACCCTTTACCCTACCGCCAATCCTAACCCTTTATCCTACTCTCTACCCTTTCATCTGCCCTAACCCTCTACCCTATTATCCACTGTAATCTCTACCTTAACCTCTAGCCAAACTCCCTACACTACCCTCTACCCCATCCTCTATCCTGACTCTCTACCTCACCCTCCACCCTACTGTCTACCTTACCATCTACTTTAATCCTCTACTCTACTCTTTACCCTACCCTCTGCTCTAACCCTTTACCTACCCTTCACTCTTCTATTTACCATATGCTTTCCCAACCTCTACCCCATCTCTACCCTACCTTCTATCCTACCATATACCCTTCTTCTTATCGAACCCGATCGACAGATATCCATATTACCTAATATCCGAAGCAGCATTGCCGCTAAATAGCACTAATTCTGGAGTACTGGTCGTCATTTTAAAACCCAAGCCGCAATCCTGAATTCCAATACCGTTTGACCTTCTTTACAGTTTTGAGTGTTCCTTTGCAAACTTTGTGCATTCAGGCGTCCCAGCTCAACAAATTAGGGAACCTGTACAAATTGGTTGCGACCACATTTTATGGATAACTCGCTTCCATTGCTACTCCAAGAGAGTTTCATTGTGGATTTGTTTTGTTACTACAACGCCCTCCATTGTGGAATTCAGTAGCTATTATTTTGAAAAAAGCTTGTCCTCTTCAGTCTGTGCGGACCGCAAGAGGTATTCCCGAATGGAACTCTGATCTGTTCATGTTCAAAATATCTTCGGATAAACCAGTCTTTGGTGTAGCTACGAATCTCTAGCTTCTGCCCCGAGGATTATAGTTATAGAATCGATTTAGTGGGCCTCAAAAAGCTCTGCTTATTTCAAATCTCCGGGAGCAAATGGGGTTTTGTCCTATTTTTCTCCAGAGGGATTTGAGTATTTTAAACACGTTTTGAACTCTTGTAGTTTTCTATTGGGTATTTTCATGGCGTGAAATTATTCTCAACAGAAATATCTGTAAATATCTGTAGACGTTTGTTTTGGAGCTTTTCGTGGAGGGAGCATTCTTCGATTTAACACTATTTACTTATGTCTGTGGGTCTCTAAGAAAATTTCTGTTCTCAACAAAGCTTTTTTGGTAGGGATATAAAGAAATCAGTGTACTTCCTCTTTGGAGCCACCATGCGACTGTTTGCTCGAAGAACCAAAACTCTTGGCTTAACGATTGACATAATTTTCCGCAGTCTTATATAGCCTTAGCAGTAAACACAGGCCAGACCATGCTGGAGGAAGTTTAGTTCGGTTCCCGATCGTCCCAAAAAATGTCAGCCTTTTTTATTCTAATAATATTTTAGATATTTTACACCATACTTAGCTAAACAAAATACCAACGTGAATAAACTCAGAATGCCGCTACGCAAACGATACTTCGATAACGATAAAACCTACTAGCAATTGCTATTGTCCAAATACTGGGTAGTATATACAGACATAGTTTACTATCAACTTGTTTTTTCTTGATTTTGTCTCATATACTTGATTTGGAATTTTAGGCATTTAAACTTTGGGTGCCATGGTCTACACTACAGTTTCCAATATTATGTGACTCGGCTTTGGGTGACCGTGGTTTAATGATCGTCCTGTCTTTCCTTCCATTTAAACGTTTACACCTCTTGAGCAATTTCTCAAACAAAATCAACTATCTCTGTCGAAACTCCATACTCCCTCCCAAAGAATTTGAAATGGGCTTTCATCGTGAGAACATTTATCGATTGAACACTGTTGTTAACTTAGGGCCCATATAGCCGAGGCGGTAAACGCACGGGTATTCAGCATGACCATGCTGAGGGTGACGGGTTCGATTCCCGGTCGGTCCAGGATCTTTTCGTAAAGAAAATTTCCTTGACTTCCTTGGGCATAGAGTATCTTCGTGCCTGCCACACGATATACGCATGCAAAATGGTCATTGGCAGAGGAAGCTCTCAGTTAATAACTGTGGAAGTGCTCATAGAACACTAAGCTGAGAAGCAGGCTTTGTCCCAAATGAGGACGTTACGCCAAGAAGAGAGAGAGAGACTGTTGTTAACTTTTGCCTGTTTATCCAGTAAGTCAATCCCGGCAACAGCTATACTTTTGTGTGTAAGGATTGAAAAATGGTTAATCCGCGATAACGTGTAGCTCCTCTCTGGAGACGGGCTTGGTGGTCTAGTGGCTACCGCTTCTGATTCGTATGCAGAAGGTCATGGGTTCAATTCCTGGCCCGTCCTTTTCATCCTACTTTGTATCTTTCTATCCACTTTCTCTCGCTCTCTCTTCTCTACATATACAACTCATGTATATTCATATGTTCATAGCCATCGCTAGAACCAGAAACGAATTGAAAAAAGTCGTTTCCCTCCCTTCCAACTTCTATTCACAGCACAGTGTATATATAACGCCTATAAGTTATGCAACCAAAGCGTGCTGTGCCGCTTGACCTTATTCACCTTATTCACCACACAATCTATCACGAACACTATAAATATCCCCTATCCATGGATCGCATCACCGACCCAACGGTGACTCCCAGATCTTCCATCCTTTCCGTCTAAAAATACCCCAGTCCGTGCGGGTTGTGGGGACGCAGAGTGCTCTCGGTCTCTAGTAGCAACAACCAGTACACTCTAACATTTCTTTCCCTTCCCAGCTGACTATAAGGACTTGGCCGGCGCTGTTATTGATCAAATATGCATGAGCTGCTAAAATTTCACTTTGAGAATAAGTGGAATGTCCCAGCCTCTTATTCAGTTGGATCTCAGTGCAATTGGTACCAGTTCAGATCAATCACGGAGGAGCAACCATTGACATGTATAGTCAGAACTGATCGTTTTTGATCGTTTTTGATCGATAACGTGTAGCTCCTCTCTGGAGCCACCATGAAAAATTTGGAACTGTTTCGCGGAGGGCCGAAAGTTCTTGTGACGATCTCGTAGCTTTAGGACTGACGTATTTTTTCGTAAGCACATATAGAAAGCGGTGATGTGTTAGTTTTTCCTGTTATCTGTCAATCTAGGAAACCTAGATGTTGTATACAATATTCTCTTTTGTATTTCAAAATACTCTGACAGACGTTGTTTTTGAAATTTAATAATTATAAAAATCTCAATTTCATTCTATATATCTTATTTTATAATTGCACCTGATAAACTCACAAAATTATGTGAATAATATTCCCAATCTTTAAGATTCTTTTACAAATAGACTGCTTGTTTTTCTTCTATCCTAAAATTTCAAATTACACAGTATTGTAAAACAGCGACCCTAAGCAACCAACTTTGATGAAAAGCATTAAATAAACCCACCGAGATCCAAGATAAAACCCTATCGAAGAATAAAAGCTTTATTCTCGGTGTCAATGCTTCCCGGAAATTTCGCCATTGCCAGCCAGCTTTACAAAATTGATCCTTAATGAGCTTTGGCGTAAACAAAAACAATTTCACGCAAATGTCCCATTCTACCCTCGTTATCGCGATTCAACCAGCCCCGAAGCAACAAACCAGCTTTGGGGGTGAAAATTGGCAACAAACAAAGGCCGCCGCCACTTCCTTTGCGCCTTTCAATAAATATTTACACCATCGCCCACTGAAGCTCGGCTCTCTCGGAACAAGGGTTTCATCGCTCCTTTGCCTCATTCCACCTCGCCAAGGGAAGCAAAAGCTCATTTCCGCTCGTCCGATGGGCGAATTAATAGCTCCACTTGTATCACAACGCAAAGAACAACATCTTCACCATCTCATCCATGGGAGCGGTGCTATTTCACAGGCCGATCTAGGATGGCTTTCTTTCGCCTTTTTTTTGCTGTTGCTCATCTATTCCCCATTGTCCTTTGCGATGAGGGTGTTCCTCCGGTTGCTTCCAGCACACTGGCGGGATGTAACAACAGACCGCGTTGAGTAGAGTTGAGTAGGAGGCACTGATGCCAAGTTTGTTGATTTTTTCGAAACCATGTAGATTTGGATTTTCAGAAATTCCTGGAAGAATTTCCAGAGGAATTCCTGGAAGAATTTCCAGGGAAATTCCTGGAAGAATTTTCAGGGAAATTCCTGGAAGAATCTCCAGGGAAACTGCTGGAAGAATTTCCAGGGAAATTCCCGAAAGAATTTCCAGAGAAATTCTTAGAAGAATTTCCAGGGAAATTCCTGGAAGAATTTCCAACGAAATTTCTGGAAGAATTTCCAGGAAAATTCCTGGAAGAATTTCCAGGGAAGTTCCTGGAAAAACTTCCAGGGAAATTCCTGGAAGAATTTCCAGGGAAATTCCTGAAAGAATTTCCAGGGAAATTCCTGGAAGAATTTCCGAAATTTCTGGAAGAACTTCCAGGGAAATTCCTGGAAGAATTTCCAGGGAAATTCCTGGAAGAATTTCCAGGGAAATTCCTGGAAGAATTTCCAGGGAAATTCCTGGAAGAATTTCCAGGGAAATTCCTGGAAGAATTTCCAGGGAAATTCCTGGAAGAATTTCCAGGGAAATTCCTGGAAGAATTTCCAGGGAAATTCCTGGAAGAATTTCCAGGGAAATTCTTGGAAGAATTTCCAGGGAAATTCCTGGAAGAATTTCCAGGGAAATTCCTGGAAGAATTTCCAGGGAAATTCCTGGAAGAATTTCCAGGGAAATTCCTGGAAGAATTTCCAGGGAAATTCCTGGAAGAATTTCCAGGGAAATTCCTGGAAGAATTTCCAGGGAAATTCCTGGAAGAATTTCCAGGGAAATTCCTGGAAGAATTTCCAGGGAAATTCCTGGAAGAATTTCCAGGGAAATTCCTGGAAGAATTTCCAGGGAAATTCCTGGAAGAATTTCCAGGGAAATTCCTGGAAGAATTTCCAGGGAAATTCCTGGAAGAATTTCCAGGGAAATTCCTGGAAGAATTTCCAGGGAAATTCCTGGAAGAATTTCCAGGGAAATTCCTGGAAGAATTTCCAGGGAAATTCTTGGAAGAATTTCCAGGGAAATTCCTGAAAGAATTTCCAGGGAAATTCCTGGAAGAATGTACAGGGAAATTCCTGAAAGAATTTCCAGAGAAATTCCTGGAAGAATTTCCAGGGAAATTCCGGGAAGAATTTCCAGGGAAATTCCTAGAAGAATTTCCAGGGAAATTGCTGGAAGAATTTCCAGGGAAATTCCTGGAAGAATTTCCAGGGAAATTCCTGGAAGAATTTCCAGGGAAATTCCTGGAAGAATTTCCAGGGAAATTCCTGGAAGAATTTCCAGGGAAATTCCTGGAAGAATTTCCAGGGAAATTCCTGGAAGAATTTCCAGGGAAATTCCTGGAAGAATTTCCAGGGAAATTCCTGGAACAATTTCCGGAGAAATTCCTGGAACAATTTCCGGAGAAATTCCTGGAAGAATTTTCGGGGAAATTCCTGGAATAATTTCCGGTGTAATTCCTGGAACAATTTCCAGGGAAATTCCTGGAACAATTTCCAGGGAAATTCCTGGAACAATTTCCAGGGAAATTCCTGGAACAATTTCCAGGGAAATTCCTGGAACAATTTCCAGGGAAATTCCTGGAACAATTTCCAGGGAAATTCCTGGAACAATTTCCAGGGAAATTCCTGGAACAATTTTCAGGAACATTCCTGGAACAATTTCCAGGGAAATTCCTGGAACAATTTCCAGGGAAATTCCTGGAACAATTTCCAGGGAAATTCCTGGAACAATTTCCAGGGCAATTCCTGGAACAATTTCCAGGGAAATTCCTGGAACAATTTCCAGGGAAGTTCCTGGAACAATTTCCAGGGAAATTCCTGGAACAATTTCCAGGGAAATTCCTGGAACAATTTCCAGGGAAATTCCTGGAACAATTTCCAGGGAAATTCCTGGAACAATTTCCAGGGAAATTCCTGGAACAATTTCCAGGGAAATTCCTGGAACAATTTCCAGGGAAATTCCTGGAACAATTTCCAGGGAAATTCCTGGAACAATTTCCAGGGAAATTCCTGGAACAATTTCCAGGGAAATTCCTGGAACAATTTCCAGGGAAATTCCTGAAAAAATTTCCAGGGAAATTCCTGGAAGAATTTCCAGGAAAATTCCTGGAAGAATTTCCAGGGAAATTCCTGGAAGAATTTCCAGGGAAATCCCTGGAAGAATTTCCAGGGAAATCCCTGGAAGGATTTCCAGGGAAATTCCTGGAAGTATTTCCAGGGAAATTCCAGGAAAAATTTCCAGGAAAATTCCTGGAGGAATTTCCAGGGAAATTCCTGGAAGAATTTCCAGGGAAATTCCTGGAGGAATTTCCAGGGAAATTCCTGGAGGAATTTCCAGGGAAATTCCTGGAGGAATTTCCAGGGAAATTCCTGGAGGAATTTCCAGGGAAATTTCTGCAGGAATTTCCAGGGAAATTCCTGGAGGAATCTCCAGGGAAACTGCTGGAAGAATTTCCAGGGAAATTCCCGAAAGAAAATTCTTCCAGGAATTTTTAGGGAAATTCTTAGCAGATTATCTACGGACATTTGTGAAAGATTCACCAATGATCTCAAATTTCCAAAAAAAAAAAACTGGCAACCCTTCCCAGCATGGCTTGTCGCATGGAAACGGCCTATAATCACGTCACTTCCACAATTTACCCCTCGCCAGCAGATTTTTCTTGGAGAAACAACGTCCAACACGAAAAGGCAAAATCCCACACAGATGATGATTCGCCTTTACGCTTCAAGGGATTTCTTGAGGAGGGGGAAGCTGCAAAAGAAGCTCTTAACGAAGACGTCTCCTCAACAACAGTAGAGCAGGCCTTCGGGGGCCTTTTGAAATGGAATCGATTGTCCAATGCAATGTCTACTGACTGCCCTCGGCGCGAGCACGCGTATCGAACGAAATCCTTACGTTTGGGGACGTTTGCCTAGGTGAAGGTAGAGGTGTTGGTTCGGAGCTCAGGGCAAGAGGCTGAAATGCCATTAAATTAGTTGGATTCGAAAACGGAACGAGGAAAACTTGGCCGGATCAGCAAAAAGCAAGAAACGACTAGACTAGACTCCACTCGAATCGAAGCACACTTTCGAATTGATATTCTATTCAAAGTGAGTCTCTCGACTTGGGCTAAGATGCGTACCGGACCAAAAGAGGAAGATGGGGCTGGAAGTGGGCCTTTTATGAAAATGTGTCTACAAAAGAGGAAGTCCCGACGACGACAAGGAAGATGATGCCGTCTCCAGGGACTATTAGGAGAACCCAAGAAGAAGTGATCCCGAAATCGATGCAGGCAGCAGGGGTTTGACCTAACCCAACCCGATGACATAGTCGGAGGAGGGGTAAGGAGCTCAGCCGGAGAAGTGGCAGCTGTTTTGTCGGGTTCGACCTTTCACCATCAAACCCGTTGCCATTAACGAGCACTAGGTAGCTACGCTTTGAATATGGAAATCCCCGAGCGGAGAATTAATCGCGCGACCGAATGAAGAATTAAGAGCAGTTGAGTGGTGGCTACGGCAGTGATGATGGGACTTGGATCGAAGGGGACTGGTGGCCAGAGGACGAAAGGGTTCGCAAATATTGAGCGATTCAATCAGGTCGATTAGGGTAAATTAAGCATGCTATTCAGCGTCGGTGTTATTGTAATGGAGAGTTTGGTTTTATTAATTGGATACATTAATTGAACGGTGATGAAAACACTTTTATTAGATGGGAATAACAATCTGGTTCGTTTGTCTATCCCTGGCAATAAAATTCTGCCATGACAGAGCAATACTTGTATTTTTGGCATATTTGGTAAACATCCACGCAGAATTGCAACAAAGTGGATACCGGAGATGGTGATGGATTGAAAAGAAGTTACTGTAAAAAACGGTAATATAAAACGAATTAAGAATATTGAATAGGACAAAGGTGACGTAAAAACAAGGATGCGAAAAAGTGATAATAAGGACTGCAGAAGCGAGATGTAAGTTACGAACGAAAGAAGAGGTGAAAGAAATAGAAATTAAAACAAATGTTCTAAGACTAATGAACCATTAGAAGACTGTGCGAATCTATCTCACTATCTGACTAAGAAATGACTGAGGGATTTAAAACATCAACAAGATGATTGAACAGTAGAAGACTGACTGCGAAGATGCGAGCAAAGACGACCGCCAAAAACAGAAGTAGTTAGTTCTTACATGTGATAAGGTGAAAAAGACGAAGGAGGCGATAGGGATTGAGAAGGCAATTAGTCAAAGATAACCAGCGGAGTTGAAATAATAGGAGAGAAATAAGATTTATGAGATGAAGACAGAGGTGAAAGACGTGATGGAGGAGTAGATGACATGTAGGAGACAGTGCAGGCAAAGGAGAGTAACTAAAGAGAGAGACAATAGAGACAAGGAGACAAAGGAATGGGAGGCAAAATGGAAGAGATCAAGAAAATTTTGAAAATACGAACAAGACAAACCAAAGAGAAATACAAGACACAAAAGAAAGGCAGAGCGGTTAGTTCTTGGATAAGGGCTGGTTGCTCGAGCCCGTATAAAGTTGATCATCAATATTAACTTCTTTTCTCGATCAGCCTAGATAGCTGTGTAGTGTCGGTAGCGATTGCCTCAATTGG
This sequence comes from Aedes albopictus, assembly GCF_035046485.1. Classification (NCBI taxonomy): domain Eukaryota; kingdom Metazoa; phylum Arthropoda; class Insecta; order Diptera; family Culicidae; genus Aedes; species Aedes albopictus. The sequence continues at coordinate 49,532,229 of NC_085136.1, forward strand.
CTAAGAATAAACCTATGGACCGCCTGTTCCGGTGGTAATAGTCCACCAACAGGTGACCCCTAATTCATGGTGTGATGCGGCACCATGCTTACCGTGCCAAGGAATGAATGGCTAGGGGGTCTAATAAAAACCTAACCGCAAACGGAGCCTGTGGAGTACCAGGGCGCCCTCCACAGTATGTAGCCCTTACTGCGCTAACCGGAGCAATGGTGCAGTTGACCTTGTGTTTCTCCGAGACAATCAGCTGCCCTTCTTTAGTCTCATTTGAGGCTAAATAAGGGCGGGATTATGAAGATAATGTTAGTTAGTTTAAATTTTCACCTGTATGGTTTCGCATTATGTGATTTACACAGTGTATTCTGTATATCCTCGCCTTTTGCGTTTTCCAATCGATACCGATCTGGTTTTATCACTGCTGTTCTTTGTTGTGCTGTTATTGCGAAGAGTATAATCTTCATGCCACAAAAGTTCAGTCTATTGGACGCAGTGGCTTAATTTCCCCAACAGGGGAGGAAAAAATAAATCTAGGAAACCTTGTGAACCCAGTGTTTGCTACTTTCAGTAAACATGAAATGGCAAACTCGCGTGTCATGCCTCGAGCCTGTGTGCTTGTCAACAACGCAATAGTTGCTACACTCATCTCTGAACTAACCACCAGAGATGTATGTGCTATCACAATTGATGTATCTGTTGAAAACCTCAACAGGAAATACGTCTATTGTTCGGTTTATTTACCGCATGGTGAACCATCCCCTACGGATGCTTTCAAACAAGTCATCGCATACTGTACTTCAAAAGGCCTTCCGCTAATTGTTGGCAGTGATGCTAATGCTCACCATATCATCTGGGGCAGCTCAGACATCAATTTAAGAGGCTCCAGTTTGATGGAATACTTAAGGAGTACAGATCTTGGATTACTTAACATAGGCAACCGCCCAACTTTCATGGTATCTGCTAGAGAGGAACCCAGAAAACCAGTAATCGTAAAAGATGTTGTTTAAGATGATAACGTGGAGGCCACATGTGTGCATGCCTCCAATTAGGCGCATGTATAATGTACGCATATCGCCTCCACTTTAACATATTATGCAACATCTTACACGATCGTTGGTTGACTGGGAAATCTTAGACATAATGCTTTGCTCTAGCAGAATTAGTCACGAGCTGACCAATTGGCATGTGTCAGATGAAGAATCTTTATCTGACCATCGCTACATCTTTTTTGAACATTTAAATGTTACTTCGCAAACATTGCGTTTCAGGAATTCCCGGTCAACAAACTGGGATCTTTTTACTGATTTGGTTGCGGTCAATCCAAGTAACACACTTGTCATAGAAGAGTCACGGCGGCGCAGGTTTTTTGTTGCGCAGAAGTCATTGTGACTTACTTCTAGCAAGTAAGTATTAATTTGTTAGAAGTATGTCATAGTGACTTTTGCGCATCAAAACCCTGCGCTGCCGTGACTCTTTTGTGACAAGTGTGTTACTTGGGAAATTTCATGGATACTCACCATCCATTGACACTCCAAAGGATTTAGATGATGCCGTTGATACTACAACGACCTTCATCATGGAAGCTTTTGAAGAAGCATGCCCTCTACGGTCTGTGAAGATCATAATAGGAACCCCTTGGTGGAACTCTGATCTGGCGAAATTCAGGAAATAATGTAGAAAGAGTTGGAACAGACGACGTTCGGCTGGTTGGGAGGCTTTCAGGTCGGCTCGCAAGACCTACAGGAAAACTCTCCGGTCTGCTGAACGATCCGGCTGGAAAAACCTTTGTTCAAATGTTTCCAGTATGAGTGAAGTCAGTCGGTTAAACAAAATCCTTGCGAAATCTAAGGATTTCCGGGTGAACGAACTTCGTTTGCCAAATGGCGATCTGACTTCCTCTGATGAGGAAGTTCTGGAATGCTTATTCAGCTCACGCTTCCCTGGATGTGTGGATATTACATCTTCGGATGAACCTGATCTCTTATCTTGTAGTTATGATTCCCTGGTTTCGACTCGGAGTATTGTAACTATAGAATCGATTGAGTGAGCGAGCACTTAATAGCTCCTGGAGCAGATGGGATTTATCCTATTTTGCTTCAGAAGGGATTTGATTATTTCAAACATGTTTTAAAAAAATACTTGTTTGTAGTTTTGCTACAGGGTATATTCCCAAATCCTGGCGGGATATTACTGTGAAGTTTATTCCGAAAGTGGAACGTGTGCCGTATAAAGAAGCAAAGAGTTTCAGACATATCAGTTTGACCTCTTTTCTTCTGAAATGCTTAGAACGCATTGTGGATCATCACATCATCCGTGATGTTTATCTGGCCAACGTGCCTCTTCATGTGAACCAACATGCTTACCAATCTGGAAAGTCCACTGTGACTCTTTTACACAAAGTTGTTTACGATATCGAGAAAGCATTCGCTCAAAAGCAATCTTGTTTGGGTGTTTTCTTATATATCGAGGGTGCCTTTGACAATGTGCCGTTCGATGCCATATTGGAAGCCGCACGGGGTCATGGTATATCTCCAATGATTTCCAATTGGATTCATCAAATGCTCAAAAATCGATATCTTTTCTCGACATTGCGTCTAGTAGGGATAAGGAAATTGAGTGTTTGTGGATGCGCCAAGGGGGAGTAATTCACCGCTTTTGTGGAATCACGTAGCAGATACGCTATTGCGGCACCTCAATAATAGCGGTTTTCCTACTTATGGTTTGCCGACGACTACCTAGCATTGTTAGACCCTTTTCGACCTGATACAAAGTGCCCTTCAGATAGTTGAGGGTTGGTGTCGCCAATATGGCCTTTTGGTTAATCCGAGTAAAACATCTGTTGTTCTTTTTACGGAAAGGTGAAACCGTAATGGCGTTCGACTTTTGCGTCTCTTTGATTCTGAAATCGATGTGACTGAACAGGTAAAGTGGGTAAAGTACGTTGGAGTCAATCTTGATTCCAAGCTTTCCTGGACACCTCATATTGAGTTCAGAATCAAGAAAGCTTGTATGGCCTTCGGGCAATGCCAGCGAACCTTTGGTACAACTTGGGGTCTAAAATCCAAGTATATCAGATGGATTTACACAACTGTTGTTCGGCCAATATTGGCTTATGGGTGTCTTGTGTGGTGGCAAAAGGGTGAAGTGAGAACAATCCAATCAAAGTTAGGCCATCTCCAAAGGATGTGCCTAATGGCGATGTCTGGAGCGTTCTCTTCAACTCCCACGGCAGCGCTCGAAGCTCTCTTTGACATTGCTCCACTACACATCCACCATATCAAACAAGAAGCACTTTCTTGCACTTACCGGTTACGGGTACTCGGTCTACTAGAGGAAAATCCTGTGAACCGCACATCAACACACACCCCGTAGTTTCCACTTTTGATGAATTGGGACAAAATTATCCTTGCTTCAAGTGATCTTACCACATAGTTTGGCAATGCCCGGATAATGACGCCCCCAGAGCACTACTTTTGGATACCCCTGAGGCCCCAGGTAGACAACCCTTTGTTCTTGTGAGAGATGTGTTGGGGACCCGCGACGTCACATACATGGGATGTATTTTCGACTTTCTTTGCTCTGCTGGTATAAAAGTTTAATTCGCTTGTGTTGTCTTCTCCAGTTGTTTTCTCTGTTTTGTCCTCTTTGTGTTACCAAGCTGCTCCTGGTCATCCGGAAGACCAAGTCCCACAACAAGTTGGTACCAACACCACAAGGCACCGAATACGCTATCAAGATGTGATTCACCCTTCGGATGAGCTGCAGTGAAACCTTTGGTCCAATCCTTATCCTGTCCATCCCTCAAAATATGACCTTCTAATCTAGAGCTGCTACGAGCACCCTGGCTTCCACCCATTACTAACAGATGTATACTATTAAGTACAAAAAAAGATCTTCGGCTCCGTAAAGCGTTATACGCGAATGAGCCCCAATTAAATGAACTAGATAAAAAAGTAATTGGATTTTCTGATTATCTAGTGGGTAAGATCTTAGATCGCCAATCCGGAGATGACGAGTTTGATTCCCGGTAAGGTCAGGACATTTTCTTGACTTTATGGGCATAGTGTATCTTTTTGCTTACCTTGCATTGGCAGAAAAATTAAACCTTGAAACAATTATTGTACTGATTAAATAAGATCACTACGTTGAAGAGAAAGGCACTGAATATAGGTTCAAATGTTAGACATGGAATGAACTTAAGAGTAAACGTCTGTCACAAATGAAGGTTCGATCTAGTCATATCAGATGTTTGAGCATTGGTTTGTTTTTGTTCAAATATTTGACTCTATGTACTAGCATCTTAACAGGCCAAGCAGTTTATTTGGCAGGTGCATGGCGGATTGTCGTGCAATTTTCTAATAAGTATGAGGATAATAATACAGAATCACAAGAACGACTCTTTGTATATCAGCCTACATGAGTGTTCCTTTATATGTATGTAAGCCTATGTCACACTGCACAGTGGGAAAAATCGACCCAAAAAACGGATCTTTTAATGCCGCTGGTTTCGGTACGTGAAGTTGACCATTTCTGACATAAAAAAATACGAGAAATCGATTGGTGCTAAATTCATTCACTGCACGGCACGGGAAATGGTTCATTTTGCCCCATTTTGCCATTTTTTCAAACTAAAAGAGAATCAAAATGTACCTTCAAACAACCAAAACGACTGTAAATCGTTGAAAATAGCTGCAGGTGTAATTGGAAGTTAGTAGCAATAATAAGAGTACATGAAAGATCCTTTTATATGCTTATTTTGTCCCATATGCCCCAACAACTGCTGAATATTCACAATTTTTCCTAATTATGAGTGGATTTTTAATGTTACTGATTTGAAGTTGATTTGTTTGGCATAAACAAAAAGTGCTAGAACTATTGTCACCAGAATCATCTTCGGGAGCTGTCCAATTTGCCCCATTTTGCCCTATTTTCATGAAAAAATGAAATTTAAAATGTATTTATGAAAAACAGATACTGCTATGGAACGATGAAATTAGTTTTAGGTGAAATTGTAAGCTAACATCAAGTTATCATGCACATATATGAAAGATATTTTCCCTATTTACCCTACATGCCCCTAAAGCTGCTGGATAATAACATATTTTGTATGGTTTTGTTATGTTGCTGGATGCAAAACATGAAGTCGTGGATCATTTTTGATATATACAAATGCGTTTTATCGATTTATGCTAAAACTATTCTCGGAATGGTATGAATAGCTGTCCATTTTACCCCATTTTGCCCTGATTTTTTGTCATGTGATGAATAAATTAATTTGCCCTGATTTTTTGTCATGTTATGAATAAATTGATTTCCCTTATTAGTATTGGTACTGAAACCAGTGTTATCAAAAAGACATATATTAGACTTTTTCTGTAATATCAGCTTATGATGGGGAATTAAGGGCATAATAAGCATTTTATAAAATATGTCAAATATGCGCTAAACTGATTAAATAATGCGTCTTAAAGCACCAAATTATCAATATTCAAGATGCCTAATTTAATAAGTTGTTTGCATATTTGCCACAAATTAAGACTAAGATTAATGCTTATTATACCCTGAATTCCCCAAAGTCATATTTTTTAACTGTCCTTTCGATTACATTGGTTTCAATTGGTACCAAAAGTCCAACAATTCGCATATAAGCAAATGCGGGAAATCAACTCATTCATGAGGCGACAACAAATCAGGGCAAATTGGGGCAAAACGGACAGCTATTTGTACCCTCCCGTGAATGATTCAAAGCCAATCGATAAACCGTATTTGAATATTTGAAAAATGATTCAGGACTTCATTTATTGCAACTAGTAACATTGCAAAACAATACAAAAAATGTTATCATCCAGCAGTTTTGGGGGCATGTAGGGTAAAATAGGGAAAATATCTTTCATACATGCGTTTGATAACTGTTAGCTTCCAATTGCTACTAAAACTAATTTCAACGTTCCATAGCAGTATCTGTTTCTTATAAATGCAATTTAAATCTTATTTTTCTATGATAATAGGGCAAATGGGACAAATTGGACAACTACTGAAGATGATTCTGATAATAACAGATCTAGCGCTTTTTGATTATGCAAAAAAAAACAAAATCAAATCAGTAACCAATTTCCAGCAGTTGTTGGGGCATATGGGGCAAAACAAGCATATAAAAGGATCCTTCTAATATGTTTATGATTTATATTAACCTCTCATTACTTCTGCAGCTATTTTCAACTGGCTACAGTCGTGTTAGTTGTTGGAAAGTACATTTTGATTCTCTTTTCGTATGGAAAAAGGGCAAAATGGGGCAAAATGGACCACTTTCCGTGCCGTGCGGTGAATGAATTTAGCACCAATCGATTTCTCGTAATTTTTTACGTCAGAAATGGTCAACTTCACGTGCCGAAACCAGCGGCGTTAAAAGATCCGTTTTTTGGGTCGATTTTTCCCACTGTGCACTGAACAACTTTGCCGGAGACATCATCTTTCTTAGTTACAGGTCGATCTCGATTATCCGTGACTCAATTATCCGCGATTCGACTAAAATATTTTCAGGATACTGAGCTATGTGATTTCTAAAATCTGCATGCTCACTAGAGCCTCCTAGTGGCAGAACTCCGTAACAAGGGCCCCACTTTATGTAAGTATTTGTCATACTGATCATCTTTGCCGAAGACACCAACTTTCTAAGTTATCGGGATTCTGAGATATGAGGTTTTGAAAATAGATGCTGGGTCATTAGGCCGAAGGTCATTAGGCCGAAGGCCATTAGGCCGAAGGTCATCAGGCCGAATGGCCATTAGGCCGAATGGTCACTAGGCCGAATGGTCATAAGGCCGAATGGTCATCAGGACGAATTGAAAATCAGCCGTTATGAGCCTGTAAAGAGATCTGTTGTCTTTACTTTTTCCAAAAATGTTTTGCCGAAAACTACTTTAACAATGAAACTAGAAAGAATAGCCTATGTTTTAAAGAAGGAAAAATTTATAAATTGAATATCAGCAGTTTCTGCGCCAAAAACTATTTTAGCAATGATACTAGAAAGAACAGCCTATGTTTAAAAGAAGGAAAAATTCATGGGTAAAATATCAGTAGATTCAGCATCAATAAAGTATCTTCGTGCCTGTCACACGATATACACATGCAAAATGGTCATTTGCCGAGGAAGCTCTCAGTTAATAACTGTGGAAGCTGAGAAGCAGGCTTTGTCTCAGTGGGGACGTAACGGCAAGAAGAATACCCAATGATCATTCGGCCTGATGACCATTCGGCCTAATGACCATTCGGCCTAATGACCATTCGGCCTAATGACCTTCGGCCTAATGACCTTCGGCCTAATGACCTTCGGCCGAATGGCCTGACACCTTGAAAATATACATGCTCACTAGCGCCGCCCAGTGGAGGAGTTTCGAACTCCGCAACTCATCATCAGTAAGTTATCCTTCCAAATTATTGGGGTCTTGAGCTGTCGCATATCGTAACGTTTGCTTAACAACCGGATAACCTCTAGCGGCAAAGTTGCCAACTAATCATATATACCAATATTCTAAATGGTAGATCTTTTCCAGCCCTAAAACTTTGCCGAAGAAAGTATTGCGCTATCTCTTAACATACCCGAGATAATAGGCCACACCCCCAAAAAACCGAAATCCCATAAGCTCTTAGTCTCCTATAACGCTCACCCCTGTCTAGTAGGAGTCCGTTGAATAGGAATTCGTTTAATAAGAGACTCGACTGTATACCGTGCGACAGGCACAGCATATTCTATGCAAGGTTCTATGCCTAAGTAATATTTCGACAACGAAAAGTTCCTGAATGCCAAGAATAGACGCCTGCACTCTTCACGCATCAAGTCAAAACAGGAAAATTTCTCTTTCCGTGGAAAAACAAATCTGATCACCCTAGATTTCCTTCGTATAGCGAAGTGATGTGCTGCGTTGGTTGCTTGTTACTGGACGACAAAGTCAACGACTTTCCGCCTCAACAATTCCGGGAAAATCCACTCTACGATCCACTATTGTCGTCTGGTCGTCACAGTGATTGAAACTGCTGGCCCCGAATCAAGTGTTTCTTGGAGCTGCCCCCCCTCCCCATTCCAGTCAACTTATCTGAGCAAATAGTCTCCATTAATCCCGGCGAATCAAACTTGTAACTTTTGTGTTGGTCTTCTGGCTGCCTTCCTGTCTGCCTGCCTACCATCCTGACTTGGATTGGGATGCCATCGGTTGCCATCCGAGCCCAGGACAACAACGATGATGAAGCATGACACCATTTTTTCGGAGTGCGTGTTGTTGAGTGTTGAGCGTTGAGAGATCTCCTGTCCCCCTTCGTCACAAAATCGCACATTGTTGACTTTTCCAGTGGAGGCTTGGACACCAGTTAGAGAGCAGGTTGGACAAAAGCGTGTGCTCAGTCAAGGAGCTGCGGAAGTGTGTCCTATCTAATCAAATTCATCGCACCACCACCGCTTATACCCAAACAAACTAGATAGGTGGCTCCATGGCATGGTCCAGCTCAGCCACTCTACTGCAGGGTGCGTGAAATTGTTCCTTTTCTGGTGCTGTCGAGATGTGAACAGAAACAGCTCATGGAACCTGTGGTGGAGTGAGCTATAGTAGGCTCAAGCGTAAACAATCACAAGACACGAAAGGGGCTCTGCGGACACACCGATCTGGGTTGAAGTTTTGGAAAAACAAAAGGTTTGCTGGCGGAACTACGACGACGAGCGAGCGACGCGACGTGGAGACGATTGTGGTAAAAATATAAATGGGCTTCATCGCTTAGCTTGTTTCGGTTCAGTTCCTACCTAGCAGCAGCAGCATCACACCCCAAACCAAGCCAAACCATTTGTTGGCAGCAGGAAAACACTAAATTGGGAGTTTATTCATGAAGCTTTGGAACCAAAACAGGCAGGCAGAGGCTGAACAACGTAACGCCGGCACAATGAGAAGAATGTATATTTTAGGGATTTTAGTGCGGTGTTTTAGCACAACCACGTATCTAGTAGGCTGTGGATTTGCGATTGGGAGACGACGGTGCGCGTGCAGAGGCCTACTTGATTCTCGTCCGTTCGTTTTGTACTTTATTATCATCCATGTTACGGTTTTCAACAACTCCATCAAATGGGGTGGGGATTTCCTTGATAGTGCGGATGTAGCTCTTGAATCTGTTATTCTTTCGTTGGTTATGACGAGCGATTATTTTCTATAGATTCATCATGAGTGATAAAGAAATTATGTTTTAGATGTTGAAATTCGTGATGAGATTGTCCGAGATGTCCAAACGGACTTTACCAAAGTTGAAAATAACTTGCTTGATGTGGAGAAACCACGTGTGTTGTATCTATCAATGGAAATAAAGCTTGGTCTTGAATGCCAATATCAGTGGTAAAGAACCGTATAATAAAAAATAATAAGAAATAAAAGGAAAAATCTTGAGAAATACGAATTGGTTACATTTTATCCGATCCGGTCGGCTGAATGAAATGTATGCTTACACAGCCTCATATAACTATGTGTTGTCAAGTGGTGAAGTTCATTGTCTACTTAAGGATCTCCAAGAATTCCCTTGAGTATTGTCATCGGATCTGCTGAGACTAAGGTATTAAAATTCGCCTACAAGCTTCCGAAGCCACCCTACACCGCCTGAAATGCTTTAAAATGCTTTGAAACGATTTGAAACGCACTGGAACGCCTCTTTGAAACTCCTATGAAATCTCCGTGGACCTGAGAGCCTGAACTTCCCTAAAACCAATATGGAACCTCTTGAAACGCCCTGAAATGCATTGAAATGCCTTGAAACGCTCAGTTCCGCCCTAATACGCATCTAAACGTCTTGAAATGCTTTGAAACGATTCTGAAATCCTGAGGGCCTCTGAAGCCCCCTGAAACTTCCCTGAAACCTGCTAATACACATAGAAACGCCTGTGTATCCCTATAAATACCGGTAAAACGTATCTGAAACCTCCTGAAATACCTTGAACTGTATTGAGACGTCTTGAAACGCCTCTGAAACATCGTGAAGATCACCTGAGAGCTTATGAAACCCTCTTAAAGCTCTCTTAAAGCCTTCTTAAACTTCCTAAAAAACCTGGAAACGCCGCTGACCCCTCCTCCTTATCCTCTTAAAACTCCTTTGAAATCCCTCTATCCATCCCCCTTTAGATCTGAAAGCCTTGCCCGACGTGTCATCTAAAAGATAAAAACTCTATTTAGGCAGTTCCGACTCATTACCTAAATGGAGGTTTGGGTGTAACTAAATCGCCTTCATCGCAAAGCTCCATGCTATGTCAAGTGATTCTACTGCGGTTTGCTGAGAAGACTGGGAACAGGTTATTCCAGTTAGAAAGTTAGGTGATATTCACCCACAGATTCGTTTTTTTTTACAGCTTCCGCTTCTCGTGGGACACTCCGCTTTCTGCTCCACTGTGTTCAAGTTTTAGGGGTACTGCGAGTGAGCTGGAGAACAAGTTGCTGCCACATTGGATACCATCACGCACATCGACAACTCTGAAAAATCCCTAAATGGAAACAGCAATGCACTGCGGACCTGTAGATCAAGTTCTGCAAAAACATTTCCCTGATGTCTGTTGACACCAGGGATGCCATATATACAGACTTTTTGACATCTGTACAGATTTTGTTTAATATGAAATATAGATGTTTTAGCTTGAGGGGCCATTTTATTTTTTATATGGGGTACAGACTTTTGAAAAGAGTGATACAGATTTTTCAAAAAAAAAATATCTGGCATCCCTGGTTGACACTACTACTTGACGTTCCCGTTATGGGTACAATAGGGATCAAAGTGACGTCAGGAGATTCAGATCATCAGGTTACATCAGGTGATATGATGTAACATTTTTTAACTGTCTCTCTCTCTCTTCTTGGCGTAACGTCCTCGCTGGGACAAAGCCTGCTTCTCAGCTTAGTGTTCTATGAGCACTTCCACAGTTATTAACTGAGAGCTTCCTCTGCCAATGACCATTTTGCATGTGTATATCGTGTGGCAGGCACGAAGATACTCTATGCCCAAGGAAGTCAAGGAAATTTCCTTTACGAAAAGATCCTGGACCGACCAGGAATCGAACCCGTCACCCTCAGCATGGTCATGCTGAATACCCGTGCGTTTACCGTCTCGGCTATATGGGCCCCTGCGTCTTGTATCGATGTCCAATTAATGTCTCGCTATCAAACACTGGATGAAAAGCTGTATCGCTTTCTGTTTCCTGAACCTGCACGTTTATACACTCCAGCGCCTATAGCAGCGGGCACCGAAACGATATACTTTCGCCACTGAATCACCATCCAAACCAGCTAGCGTAGCTTTCTCAACTTTCAACAGGTCCCTGAAAGGTTGAAGATTGATCTGCGGCAAGTTGGAAGGTTCTTTTCATGAGTGCATGGGTTTTGCAAGAATTCTTCATACCATTTCTAGAAAAAATTTCCAGTATTACCTCTACCCGAGCAGGAATGAATAACTGCCACATAACTGGAGCATACCAAAGTCAGGTATCATACCAAGACAAGGTATTGGTCGGTTACCCAGGTATTGAAAATAACTTATTTTGGTATTTTGTAGGTATTGATGAAATACCTCAACGAGTTATTGGTTTGGTGTTGAGGACTGCTTGAGGTATTATTCAATTATGGAAAAATCGCTATTTGTATGGAAAAATCGCCGATTATTATTTAGGTATTGCGATACCTGATGTCATTATTCACGCGTTATGCACAGAATACACACCAGTTATTATTTTAGGTATTTTACCTCTTATGCAGGGCTACTTAATACCTCATTCAGGTTGTAGGTATTCGGTTTTCTATACCTGAGTTAGTTATTCTTCAGCTATTTTCTCCTGCTCGGGTAAGGACACCGCCAGAAATTATTTTGGAATTCTTTAAGGATTTATCAAAAAGAAAATAATCTTGAATGTTGACAGCAAGGTTGCGACCATTCATTTGCAAAGATTTACATTCATTTGCTATTATCTCAGTTCAGAAGCATGCTATCGAAAAACAATGTATGGATGAATTTAACCTTGTAGTTTTATCTGAAAGTTTGCCGAATAACATTGGGGTCGCAAACGTATACCAAAGTCGTGAGCGAGCTGTGAAGGCAACTCTCCACGCGGTGAATATAAATTCCATTCACGCTGTGGAAAGTTGCCTTCACATCTCCCTCACGACTTTGGAATGCGTGTGCGACCCCAATGTTATTCGGCAAACTTTCAGATAAAACTACAAGGTTGAATTCATCCATACATTGTTTTTCGATAGCACATTTCTGAACTGAGATAATAGCAAATGAATGTAAATTTTTGCAAATGAATGGTTGCAACCTTGGTTGACAGAAAAAAAAATTATGCGAGAATTCCTCTAAAGGTTTCACTTAGTATCAGGATTTTCCCAGATATTCTTTCGGGAGTTTCTCAAGAAATTTCCCAAAAAAACTAATCTTGAAACCGGTTCACGACTTTCTTCCGAAATCCCTTCTTGTATTCCTTAAGGGATTTTCTGGGATTTTTCCAAAAACTCTGAATAAATTCTTCTAATAATTTCCCCAGGAATTCTTTTAAACGTTTCTTCAAAAGATGCAACTCCAGCAGATTCCTTTTTCACAAAGATTTGGAGATTCTTTCAGCGATTCTTCTAGGGATAACCTTAAGAAACTTAACTGTTTTTTTTCAAAAAAAGAAAAAAAAAATGGTTGAATTTATCCAATGGTTCCTGCAAGGACAGACTTGTTAGAATCCCAAAATGGCCGCCACAATGGCCGACTTCGGCACCTACTCACGATTTCGAGCGCACAAATCGCTTCGTAAACAAAAGCAGCGCACCTGATCTTCTTATTTTAAGTTTATCACAAGTGAGCAAGAACAGAATAATAAAATACACTGTTGTTTGAAGCTTGCTTCTTGACATTTGTGCGTTTGAAGTTCTGATGCACTGTTGAAGCGGGATTTCAAGACGTTTGTCCTTAACAATTACTCTATGTAATTGGGGATTTTTTCAGCATTTATCAGGAAACTCCTGCAGAAAATTCTCATGGGATTCTTTTGGAAATTCCTTCAAGGGTTTCGCCAATAGTGTTTTTAGGTGTTCCATTCATTTTTTCAGTCTTTCCTTCGGGGATTCTTTCAGATTTTGTTTTCAAATCTCTCAACAAATCCTGCAGAAATGAATCTAGAATTTATTCCATAGAATTTTTCATGAAATTTTGCATGAAATTCTTAAACGGAGTCATCCAGTGCCACCCACCAGGTATCATTTCATAAGCTCCTTCGTTTTTTAAAGTTCTTAGTTGTTGCCGAAATAATTCGTCCAGGATTTTCATTATTGTTTCTGCAAGATTTCCTTCAGAAACATTTCCAGGTAGTAAATCAAGGATTTTAGTGTACAAATCGCTTCAGAAGTTGTATATTTTTTTCATATTTTTTTTATCTTCTGGTCTCTTTTTTATAATTTTTATTTACGTGTATTTTATCATTTCTAATTTTACATTCATCTCCAGGAACTCTTACACGGATTCCTTCTGAAAATCCTACAGAAATTTTTTGAAGGATTTCTTAAATAATTCCATCAGTACCTTTGTCTACAACTCCTGCAGACATTCGTTTAGAGATTTCTTCACATTTTGTTTCTAAGGACAAATAAGAATCGCTCCAAAAGTTTCTCAAAATTTTTTTCCTTGGAATTACTTACAGAGTTTCTCCATAAGCCTCTATGATGTTTTTTTAGGAGAATTGAGGAGGTATCTTATGGTGTTCCTTCAGATATCGTCCCAGGTTATTTAGGCATTCATCAAATAATTGCTTCAGGACTTTTTGTTCAAGCATTACTCCAAAAAACGTTAAACAATTTCTTCTAGGAGTTTCCAAACGCATCCTGAAGATTTCTAAGGGATTTCTTGGGACAATCCTCCAGGGATTTCTTAGAAATTCCTTCAGGGATTCCGTGGAGAATTCCTTGAGGGATTCCTTGAAGAATTCCTTCACGGATTCCTTAGAGAATTCTTCAGTACTTTTTGTGAAATTTCTGAAAGAAATGTAAAACTCTGGAGGAATATCTGAACAAATTTTGCAGGCATTCTGGTGTAAGAACTTTTAATAGTGAAGAAATCTTCAGTAAAATCCCTATAGAAATCTTGGGAAGTTTCTTTGAATGAATATCTTAAGGAATATCCGAAGAATTCCCCGATAAGTTTCTTCCAGAAAAAAATCGTTCTGGTAAATCATTGATGGAATTCTTAGAAAAAATATCGTTAAATTTTAAGGAAACATTTCTGCATATATCCTTTAGTAAAATTGTTGGAGTATTTTCGGAATGCATTCTTGTATCAATCATGACGAATTTCTAAAAAAAGTCCTGAATACCTGGAGAAACCTATAGATAAGCATCTGCAAAGATCCACAGAAAAAAAACTCTTAAGGTATTGCTAAAGGAATTTCAGTAGAAATTCCTTGGAAATATTCCTGAATTAATTTCTTAAAGAATCCGTAGAGAAATTATTGGAGTTATAATTAGAGTAAATGGCGGAGAAATTTCTTGGGTCGTATATCGAGAAATCTCTGAAGGAAATCATACCGGAATATTTTGACGAACTCCAGCCTGAATCATTGAAAGCAAAAATGCAAAAATCTCTGAACGAACTTGGGCAAGATTTTCTGGAGGATTCCTGAAGCAATTTCTTGACACGTTAATGCGGGAATTTTCAGAATCCTTGTAACGATTCTTGAACAAATCTCTACGTGAATTTCTGAAGAAATAGCTAAAAGAATATCTGGAAAATTTTGTGAAGAAATCAATGGAAGGGAGAAGCAAGCCCTGGAGAAATTTCTTGAAGAATTCAAAGAAGAATGTCTGAAAAAATAGCCGTTTTGCTTCGGATGGTTTCTGTAGGAAACCTTAGCAGATGTTTAAGAATGAATTCCTGAAGTTATTTTTGGAAGAATCCTTGGATTAATTTTGGAAGAAATTTTGCTTAGACTTTGCATCCTTTTACAAATTTATGGGGGAAATTCATAAATAATTTTTGAAGGAATCTGCAGGGAAGTTTCTAAATGAATATCTTGAAGAAATTTTGAAGTAATCTTTCTGAGGAGTCACTGAGAGATTTTCTAAAGGACTTCTTGGAGAAATTTCTCGAAGAGCTTTTGATTTTTTCTTAAAGAATCCGTGGATGATTTCCTGAAAAAAATCTCATATGGGTTCCTAACAAATCTTTGGAGTATTTTTTGAAATGAAACCCATAAAACCTTTTCTGGAGGATTTTTCGAAGAAATTTCGATGCAAATTCCAGAGAAGAATCTGCAGCGATTCAAGGTAGATGGTCTAAAGAAATTTCATAAGAAATCCGTAGAATACATTAGCGGAAACAATTCCTAATTTCACTGAGATGCTAAAGCCTGTATCCGCAATAATCGGGACACAGAAGTATGACTGTAGCTCTGTAATGAGTCGGTAAAATTGGCCAAATAATTGATTGAGAACTCTTTGGTGTATGTTTATTATTTGTGCCAAATTTCATAAAAATCGATGCATTACTTTTAACTGTGGATGAAAAACAAAAAGACGTGGTCTTAAGCATTTTGTACAATCTAGACCAATTTTCATATGCATAATATATGGTTCTTTTACGCTACAGTTCAAAGTTCTGTGAAGATAATTATGATATTTTGTTAGCAGTTATGATACTTATAGTGACACTTTCTTGCAAAAATTCATCAACTTTGATCAATTGGGTTGAAAGCTACTGGTGTTGATAGGGGTGAGTGTTAGTGAAAATTTTTCGTGTTTTTCATGTGCGATGTTTGCCTATCCATAACTTTTGGATTTCTCTGCCAATTTTCATGAAATTTTCACAGAAGGTAGTTGATTATGTGTATGTTATGCCTGCAAAATTTGATGATTATTGGTATAGTACTTTCAATAGTACAATCGAAACAATAAAGGGTGCTGACTAATTGCTGCCTGAGGGGCTAAAATCACGTTCGAAACTCCGCATGACCCCCTTTAAATCTCCTAGTCACTCTCCCTTCTTGGACTTCTTTTCAACCTTGTACTCCATTTAGGTAATAGACTGAATCCATTTAGGAAATGAATCCATTTAGGTAACAATTATATTTATAAAGTCCCGACTCAATGGAGGTTTTGGTGTATGTTGAACATTTTTTTTTGGAAAATTCTTGGAGCAATCCTTGAATAAAATTCCTAGAGAACTTCTTGAAAGTATTCCTGGAGCTATTTGTTGACGAATTTCTGAAGGAATTCCGGTAGGATCCACAGAAAAAGCTCTGGAGATATTAAAAAAAAAATATTATGAACGAAAGAATTCGTGGACTAATACATAGAGCGCCGGAGATATTTATAGGTAAATACGTGGTGGAATCTCTGTATGAATTCTTGCCTGAACCACTGCACGTAATAATGCAAGAATCGCAGAAGGGTTCATCCAGGATTGTTTGGATCTCTGGAGAAATCCTTGGAATCATACCTGCGAGAAATTTCAATGCAATCTTTAGACCAATTCTTGATCTAATTTCTGGTGGACTTTCTGAACGGATCCTTGATTAACATTGTGAAGGATACCCTGGTAAATTTTTTGAAGAATTTTATCGAAGAATCTCTAAAAGAATTTCTCAAGCAATGCCTGGCAGAGTTTTAATTTAAATAAATTCTTGAGAATCTACTGAAGCAAGTCTTGGTAGATTTTAAGAACGCATTCCTGAATTATTTTTTGAAGGAATTCATGGAGCAATATCGGAGATAAAAAAAAACATTGAACATTCCCCGAAAGAATCCTTGGACAAATTTATTGAGGAGTCCCATTAATAGTTTCTGAAGAAACTCCAGGTAAATTTCCAAGGGAATCCTTATAAAAATGTCTGTAAGAGATTTTGGAAGAACTTCTAAAGGTGCCTGTGAAAGATGTTCTAAAGAAACCCTTGGAGAAATTCCTGGAGGAATTCCAAAACTATGATATTCTGAAGGAATCGCTGAAAGCGATTCTGAAGGTATCCGTGGATGATACCTTGAAATAATTTTCGTGCGGATTTATGAAAGAATCTATGGACTTATTTTACAAAAAAATCCATGGTAGTATTTCTGGAGAAATTCTTGGAGAAATTTGTGGAGGATTCTCTAGAAGAAACTCTAAAGGATGAGAGGTTAATAAGAGATTTTTTCTGGTAGGTACCCATAGATGATTTGGCAAATTTCTGAAGATATTTATGGTAAATAATTCCTTCAAAGAAATGTCTAGTGGTGTCTCTCAAAGAATTTGTCAAGGAATCACTAAAGGTACTAGGAAAAACATGAAAATGAGAAGACGCAGAATGTAGATTAATTGGCAAATTGAGAGATGAAATTGTGAAAAATCGCGTTCTGGTGAGAATCGAACCCACGACTCGTATTCGTTAGACCGGCGCTTTAACCAACTAGGTAACCGGTAACGATTCTGCGGAATAGAAAGTCAAACTGACTTCGAGCTCAGACCATGCATACTGCACACTCCTCATTTATTAAATATTTTTTCCATCGCAAGAGCTAGTTACTCAGCGAGTAACTTGGAGTAATCTCGATGACAGCACTAATACGTGTTTCAACATTCTCCACTGCGAATGCGTGTTGATAATCTTTAGACTTTGCACCACTTTTTAACCCCCTTCTTCTAACTCCTCAACAAACGGGAAACTATCTCAAGCATCTCTAATTTCGTCACGCACCAGTGCCTGGACTCGGGACCCCTCATCTTTGTGTGTTTTACGCGATTACCACCGCATCATTGATTGCCTCCCCGTTTTTCCGACGATGATGGTGGTGATCGGTGGTGCTCTATAGTGATGATAACTCCCTCTTCCGCCTGCCTATAGTCAAGCAGTCAGTAGTCAAAGTTCACCCATCAGGAAGGGCCTCTTCCCAAATTGGGGCACAAACGTTCACTCAGCTCAGTCATCGAATCGAATAAGTGTGGTTTGGATGCGGCCGACGGACGGACGGACGGACGGTAGTTCCATGGCAAATTCTCATCCGTCTCCGTCGTGTCGTCGTAGCTGGTCTGGCATTCCTGTCGACAACTTTCCGTGGCAGAATTACGTGATGCCTCGCCACTCAGTTGTGGAAAGTCCGTCGTCGTCACGACGGATGCGATCCGCCCGCCCGGCAGCAACCGAACAAGCGAGGACGTGCTATCGGTTGGCAGCGATGCACGTGCTTCCGTGATGGAGCTTTTAGTCAGTCAGTCGTTTCAAGGATTCCAAGGGTCATGTTGAAATTTCGTTTCGACGACTTGGACGACAACGGCGGCGGCGACGTCGCCAACTGCGATGACGGTCATGTCAATATCATCAATCAGAGTAGCCAATGGATTGGAAAATTGTGATGAAAACTGATTTGGGAAAACCTTCTCAATTGGTGTGACAGGCGTCTTTGTATCGTAGTGCTTGTTTATGGTGAATATAGAATGAAGCCACTCCTTGAATTTTCAAAAGCACAAATGTGAAGAACCGAATATCCTAAAGCTCTGAAAAGTTGATCGATTGATCAGCCCCTGGTGGTGACCAATCGATCAACTTTACAGTGCAATCCGCCATTTGGTTCTTGAGATTTGTGCTCTTGAAAATTCGAGGTGTGGCTTCGTCATGTCTTCACCTTATCATAGGGCGACCAGATAGATATCGACCTTGACCTGTGCCTCTACTAGGATCTGCATTCGGTGGGGCATAAAACGGCTCCCTCTTCCGGTGATGTGATCACTGGTTCGTAGAGTCCAACTTTCATACATACAATTTTTGCTCAACATCACATTTAAGACAAGGCATAATCAACAATAGTACTCCAGAACACTCGGTTTGTGGCTGCCGCTCTCCATCCTCGGTCGCGCCCAATGCTCCCCAGGTCACGCTCCACCTAGTCCGGCCATCGTGCTCTCTGCGCTCCACGCCTTCTTGTGCCAACCGGATCAGTTGCAAACACCAGCTTTGCAGGGTTGTTATCCGGCATTCTTGAAACATGTCCTGCCCACCGTATCCTTCCGGCTTTGGCCAGCTTCTGGATGCTGGGTTCGCCGTAAAGTGCAGCGAGCTCGTGGTTCATCCTTTTCCGCCACACACCGTTCTCTTGCACGCCGCCGAAGGTCGACCTTAGCACGCGTCGCTCGAATACTCCGAGTGCTTGCTGGTCCTCCTCGAGCATGGTCCATGTCTCGAGTCCGTAGAGGACCACCGGTCTTATTAGCGTTTTGTACATGGTGCATTTGGTGCGTGGGTGAATCTTTTTCGACCGCAGTTTCTTCTGGAGTCCGTAGTAGGCCCGACTCCCGCTGATGATGCGCCTCCGAATTTCACGGCTCACGTTGTTGTCAGCCGTCAGTAAGGATCCGAGGTAGACGAATTCCTCCACCACCTCGAAAGTATCCCCGTCTATCGTAACACTACTACCCAGACGGATCCGGTCGTGTTCGGTTCCGCCTACCAGCATGTACTTTGTTTTTGAGGCATTCACCACCAGTCCGACCTTTGCTGCTTCGCGTTTCAGGCGGGTGTACAGTTCTGTCACCGTTCCAAATGTTCTAGCTATAATGTCCATGTCGTCCGCAAAGCACACAAATTGACCGGATTTTGTGAAAATCGTTCCCCGGCTGTTGAGCCCGGCTCGTCGCATCACACCTTCCAGAGCGACGTTGAAGAGTAGGCATGAGAGTCCGTCACCTTGTCGCAGTCCCCGGCGAGATTCGAATGAACTAGATAGTTCACCCGTAGCCCTTACGCAGTTTTGCACACCGTCCATCTTTGCTTTAATCAGTCTAGTCAGCTTCCCAGGAAAGCCGTTTTCGTCCATGATTCTCCATAGCTCTGCGTGGTCGATACTGTCGTATGCCGCTTTGAAGTCGATGAACTGGTGATGCGTTGGGACCTGGTATTCACGGCATTTCTGGAGGATTTGCCGTACGGTAAAGATCTGGTCCGTTGTCGACCGGCCGTCGATGAAGCCAGCTTGATAGCTTCCCACGAACTCATTCGATTTAGGTGACAGACGACCGACGGAAGATGATCTGGGATAGCACTTTGTAGGCAGCATTCAAAATAGTGATCACCCTGAAGTTCTCACATTCCAAATGGTCGCCTTTCTTGTGAATGGGGCAGATTACCCCTTTTTTCCACTCCTCCGGTAGCTGTTCGGTTTCCCAGATCCTGACTATCAGCCGATGTGGACAGGTGGGCAACTTTTCTGGGCCCATCTTGATAAGTTCAGCTGCGATACCATCCTTACCAGCTGCTTTGTTGGTTTTGAGCTAATAAATGGCATCCTTAACTTCCCTCAGCGTGGGAGTTGGTTCATTTCCGTCCTCCGCTGCACTGGCGTCGTCGTAAATGAACCATCTATAAAGCGAATGATAATTGGTCATGATTGTACAAAATGCTTAAAACCACGTTTGTTTGTTTTTCATCCACAGTTAAAAGTAATGCATCGATTTTTATGAAGTTTGGTACAAATAATAAACATACACCAATGAGTTCTCAGTCAATTATTTGGCCAATTTTACCGATTCATTACAGAGCTAGAGCCGTACTTCTGTGTCCCGATTATTGCGTATACAGGCTTTATCAAGGAGTTATTCCAGTGCCAGTGGCCAACTATCCGAATGAATCGACAATAGGACCAGCATCTGCCTCTTCTCAACCTCTGGAAAGACTCACTCGTTCAGACATCCCTGGAACCAATGCAATGCGTACTTTTAAGGCCAGGTTACAAACCACAACCGTTAAATATAATGTCCTACATCTGGGAGGACTTGGCCTGGTCACTCCATTACTCGTCCGCTGCCTGCTACTGTTGTAGTCGATACTGCAGCGAGCCGCCAAGTGGTCGCTGTGAGTGTAGGCATTGACTCATGGAAACTACTGCCTTTTCCGATGGTTCGATCGCCGGTTCGTAAAGTCCGACATGGTTCATACCCAAGTAACACAACTTGTTATATAACAGTTTAAATTTCACTATACTAGCCTAAGCTGGTGTATTTTTCATGAATTTTAAACGTATTATAGGATACTTATATATTCAAAACAGCGCAAAAAATGGCGGCTTATAAAACATCTTGCATGTCATATAAGATGTATTAAAATACATTTATGAGACTAATAATGACGTGTGAGGAACTTTTTATGTCAATCAAAAAAATAATTAGTTTAAATCAGGTTATCTGTCAGTAACAGAAACATGCAGAATACTTATTTGTTTAAACCTCATGCACCGGTGAAAATCAGGCTATCAAGTAGGCCTTATAACTTACGCAAAACATTAATACTGCTAACCTCAAGCTCTGATTGAAGTCGAGTTATTTGAAAGTATCACAACGTCAAAAAAGCATTTATATAACAAGGTAGCACATGTCAATTTGGTATATACATATGCATATGCAACAGCTGACAGATAAACAAAACAAATGAATTGCTAAATTATTTGCAGCTGCTCCTTTAACTTGAAAAATAAAATATCTAGTGATAAAGTCGGTAAGCTTTAAATCAGTGTTGCAAAAATTCAATTCATTCATTTGAACACTAACCAACCAATCTGTTCAGTCATCTTTCCTTCTAGTTATGTTCAAAACAATTTCATTCAATCAGAGCACCTATCAAATGAGAAGCGAATCCTTGTCAATTGAATAAATTGTCACTCGAATGAGTAGCTTAACTCGAAACACGAAAAACACCGCAAAATTCCGCCAGACTGAAAAAATGTCGAATGTCGGGTCAAAGTCGGGTCAATTTTTATCGAATGTTGGGCCAACATTGATCAACTATTGGGTCTAAGTTGGGTTTGGTGGCCAAAATAAAAATAGGTGAATGATAGGTTGATGTCGGGTTTGACGTCATCAACGATGGTAAAAGCTTTGAACCTACAACACCACACATTTATGCTTCTTAGCTGGGGCTCAATTGAATGATATGTGCCTTGACTGAGGCTGGAGCTGATGTCAATTGAATGATCAGAGGCTATTCAATTGATATTCCGATAGTAAATGGAAAAATGAGTGGTTACCATTCTCAATTTCAGCTTTAAATGTCGGTTGATACTGACACTTCGCACCACTGCTTTAAATATCTCTAAATAATATGTATAGAGATGATGTGCAGCAATTCCCCCAGTAATGGTACTTTGCGTTTACATGCGGTTCAAGATTTATTGCAAAACTGCTGATAAAACGCATCAATATTGCATGCGCCATTGAACTGAACTATATATGCAATACAAAACCAGAATAAACAAGGAATTTTGCGATCAATTTTTGATTCCCAATACAGAAACAACATGGCAGTTCCTCGCCTACAGTGCCGTTTAGAAGTTTTCGGAACATCTTTCAATTATATCATATACCCCATTTTTAAATTTCTACAACTGTGTAAGTAAAAGTGTTCGTAAAGCACGAAACTTAGTAACAGACTCTGTCCCTTTTGAAGCATAACAGTAAAATAACACGAAAAGGAAATGCAATGGAAATAAATCTGTCAAATTTAGTATCAAATGTGGTTGAACATTTTAGCCGGTACTGTCACTGGGAAAATATGTGACATCCAAAACTGGAAATACTTCTTGCAACTTGATTAGTTGAAACAACGTTCAATCTACGCTCTTTAACCACAGTCGAACGAAGTAAATTGGAAAATATTGTAATAACTGTTATATAACATGTTATGCACATATTTTCAACATACTCCACCGATAAGCTGTATAACTGTCTTGCGGTAGTAATTTTCACGCAAACAAAACTTATTCATGGATAGAACCTGATTGAACCTTGACGACGTTTGTAAGTCAAAATGTTGAAGATTTGTTGTTGTTTGATCCAAATTTACCACCTCAGTTAACTTTTAACTAAAATGTATCTAACTAGAGATATGGGCGAATTTTATGTGCAAAGTATTGTAAGTGGCAGTAGTAAGTACAGGTGTTTGTGTTGTTGCCTTACAAACAGATAAAATTTGAGCTGAAATGTAGTTCCCAAAGCTGGGTCATTGCTGTGAACCTCAACATAACCTCTCTCTAATTCAAGTCCGTGAAGTGAAGCGTCTTATATTGACGATTTTATCTCGTAATTTTTCATATAGTTATATATTCAGATTCTGCTTTGGACAAGGATGTCAAGGAAACTGCACTATCAAGATTTATGAAGAATTGGTTCGTGCTGTCAACAAATTTACCACAAAGCAATAATTCTTAATACAGATTCCATCATCTTGATGAAGAATACATCCTGTCGACATGTTAAACCTGAGGTGCAATGCTCATATGTTACGAAATCTGAGAAGTAGGTTATTGATGAAAATGGCATGCAATCAACATATTCTAAACACAATTATAACCATCGAAGAACTGAAGAACTTTCCATCAGTTTGTTATTACATAACATAATTAAAGCCGAATTATAACATAAGATGTTGACACAGCCACTTATAATACACAAATAAGACATTCTTTATTTTTTTAATTTGTCAAGATGTTTTCTGTGTTACTTGGGTAATTACTGGCGCAGTAACCTTAGAATCTAATAGATCATAGCCATTGTTAGATTAGCTCTAAATAAATTCTTTCTCTTCTTTCACACCAAACCGAGTAGATGTTAAATATTATACCGTTTTTCTTTCTAATCCAGTTCCAATCTGGGTTGGAACTGTATCAAATCACAGTTTCAACCCCAACCCGACATGGGGTTCGCTTGCTCTGCAATTTGTTTAACGTTTGTTTGTTTACACATTTTCCGCCAATCCAGTTTCGACCCAGGATAAAAAATATAAACGGCATTACTCTTTAGTCCCTTTATTATGTGGTGTCCGGCCAGACAACTCCGATGGCCGAAACTCTCTACAACGAGGAAGGATGCAAATCATGCAACCTACTCGTGCGAAATATTTTACAAGACTGACGTTTATTTTCATTTCCATCGCATGCTTTGTTTTGCCGGCGGTGTTTCACCGCTACCAATGCTGTATGCCCTGTTGATCATTATTTGAGTATCTTTCTCATTCCCTACATATTAGTCCTTAGATTATGTTCCGTAGCAGTTGCTAAGGAAATCACTTTGTTTGACAAAGAGACATTTGTTCTCAAAGCAGACTTCAACATTTTTTAACACTGAACTGTATCAATAATAACCAACCCCGAAGCAGGAATCGGACATCAAGACGGTTCGCATGCTGGATTAAGGAGGCAAGCCAATATCGAAGATTAATTACCGGGCAGTGCGTTATCGCTACCGGTACGGGAAGTTAGGCGCGGTTCGAAGAACTGCAGCTGGTGATCCTTCGGGTCCTTCTCAACCAAGATGATCCTGATCTAGGAATGGACGTGATTAGCAGTGAAGGAACGGCTGAACGATGGTCCCTCAAAGAGCGGCGATGTTTCCAAGTAAGCCCTGGTCACGATCTGCTCGATCCCAAGATCTAGAAAGAAACTTGAAATAGCAGTATGAACCGATTATCCTGGGAAGCTTACGGTGGACGTTGTCAAGGCAAAAATCCTGCAGGACGGGAAGACCGACAAATAAAGGTCAGGTCAGATGGAAGAACGCATCGGGAGAATCAGGACGGGCAACGGGAAAAAGTACGTAAACCGTACAATGCGACAGCCGTATAGTCTTCTTTCTGAATGAAGAATGAGTTTCTCGAAGCGAAACTAGCTCTACGATGGAGGAAGCTCCTGTCGAAATGGTTGTGCAGAACGGGGTTGTTGAGGAGACGCTCGTGGATGGCGAAGAGGACGACCGGCCGGCACAAGATGAGCTCAACGAATCAGATTTCGAATAGATCAGAGATGCCGATGACACGTCAATCGGTGTCGATCAAGAACCTGCTGCGCTCCCACCACAACCAGAGGACCCACATCAGTTGGTAAAGGAGCGCGTAACCCCAGACAAGTATCAAGATTTTCATTGAACTTCAGTGTTCTACCTCATGGAACTCCATAGTTATGCGATGCGAGTAGCGATGGACACAAACGTTCCAAGAAACGATTTTGTGTGAGGTGAGCGAACAACCAAACCTGGACGCTAACCGATTTGCCCGAAGCTGAAGGAAAGCGCTCCGCTGCAAGTAGGTGTATAAGGTGAAGACAAACCCCGATAGATCCACCTAAAGACACAAGGCCCGTCTCTTAATCAAAGTCTATTCTCAAAGGGCGTCAACTATGAACAGACTGACTCGCCCGTGGACCGGTATTTGATGACTGCGTTTCTGCAAGGTGAGCTAGACGATGATGCCACCTAAATGCAGCATCCTAAGGGCTCCGTCACCCCAGATGTCCAAGTTAAAGAAAGCGTTGTATGGACTGAAACAGGCCAGCAGAATCTGGAACCAGAAATTCCAGCTGAGAGAGCTGAAGCAGCTTGGACTACTGGCACGATCGAAATTTGACACGTGCGTCTACTACTGTATTGAAAATGGAACAATCCTGATTGTGACCGAGTATGTCGACGACCTTCTGATATTCTCGAATAGCAAGTACTGGGTCAACTTCAATTCAATTGGCAGATGAAGGACCTCGGATTGGCTAACAAAGTCCTTGGAATCCAAGTGACGCGTCACAAAGACAACGTTTGCTTGGACCAGGAGCACTATGTTTAACAGTTGCTGGAACATACGTGCTAGAACGTTCCGATATGCAAGACCGATATGCAAGCCGTAGCGACCCTTGCGGACCCCTACCAATCAATGGTTGACGAAGCAGATGAGCCCTAGTACTGCGGAAGAAAGAAGACAGAGTTTGTAGTGGGTCTGCAGTTCCTGGTGCGAGGCATGCGTCCGGATATTTATTTTGCTGTAAATCAAGTTTTCAAATAAAAATGAACAACGTTGGATTCAGTGATCCGAGCTAGAGCAACGATGTTGAGACGCGACGTTCCATCACTGGATACGTTTTCATGAAATCAAGTGGGCCGATTTCGTGGAGTTGTTGCGACAATCCACAGTGGCCTTGTTAACAACGGAAGCTGACTACATGGCCGTTTCGGCAGGAACACAAGAAGCGATCCAAAACGATCACCATATGTTACGACAACAAAAGTGCGATCCACCTAGCAAGGAAAAAAGTCGGTTACTCACGATGGAGTAGCTCATAAACAAGAGAAGGTTGAGGAGTGCCTAATATTTTAACATATAACAACATAACATAACATTAAACATTGAATTTGGACTCACTATCACTATCACTGTCTATCGTCATGAATAGTTTGTCCTGATTTGGCCATGGGAGTAGAGATGGAGTTTCCATGCCTGTCTGAAGTGTTTGCATGGTATTATTTTGCAATGTTGGTAGTATTTCTTGACTTACTGTTCGCTAGATGAATATAATGAATATATGCTTTTAGCAATCCCTGAAGAAGTCCACAACCAAAAGGCTGAAACGTCGGGACAGTATTAAATACTTGACTTAGTGACTGAGAAAGCCAAACCAAAAATTGCGTATTTTAACTTACACCTAATTCTACACTTAGTTCCGTGACTAATTGTTCCACGTACGTTCTCTCATCCAGGTTTTTGAACTGGAGATCCACTCCAGAGATCCTACTTCAACTTCCTCACCAAGGACCTCCACCAGATTATTATAGGTGAAGTCCTTGCACGTCGTGACCTTCTTAAGCTGAAGGATTATTTCACCGATACGATTACGTCTAACTATGAACGTCAGCTCCTAGATCCATGAGCTTCGCGTCGTTTCTTACCGCTTTCTAGTTCCTAAGATATGCTTAGCTATGAGATCTTGTTTGAAAAAGTAATTATCATCCAAAGATGAATACCGAATTAATAATGGAGCACATATATTCAAAATGGCAAAATCATCGCATTCCATCTCATCACACAACCCCATATTGGTTGACATTCATAACCGAATCACATTCTCGGCATTCCAGCATCCAGCCGATCCAGTAGTGACGCTTAGTGCGTGACCAAAGTCATCCCTTAGTCATCTTCGCCCAAATTCGAACGGCAGCCGCAAACAATCGTCCGTCATTGTCGCCTGCCACCGCCCCACTTTATGACGTTCAATAAATAAGCGTTTTATTAAATAGGCCTTTTATTACGGTCGTTACTCATATCGACTACGACGAAGCGAAGACGGTGGTATAGCCACGGGTGGAACCGGGAAAAGCGTGTGACTTCCCCAAACGAAGCAAATCGCGTTCAGTGGGTCGTGCTCATGAATCATAACAACAAGACGAAAACGGCGACGGGATGGTGGAACGGGGAGGCATAACGCATCACACGCTAACTTTCCTGCCGCTTCCGCTCGGTGTACGTTGGTAAAGATCCCGACATTCCTACAAGTAGAACTTCACTACAATGGCGATTGTCATCTTTCCTTGTACGGTATCTTACAAAAGATGACGACCACCCCCCCCCCCCCGCCAACAACAACATATCGCATTGTTAGCGAAGTAGCAGACGGATCCGTGGCCGTCGTAGCTTTCTTTCTTTTGTCACACGACGGCTAGATAAATGCGACCTGATTGTGAGTATATGGCCGCCTCCTCCGTATGTGATGCACGGATGTGAGGTATGAATTTTTCCGCCGATTTAAGCCCGTCATCATCGTCACTTACTCGGTCCGTTTCTGGTTCTTCTTGGAAGATGATGTGGCAGAGTTGCCATAGATTGCCAACAATCTTCAAAATTGAACTTTTCTTAAAAAATTCCACTGGAATTCTTCCACTAAAAAAATCGCTTGAATTCTTCTAAAAATTCCGACGAGAATTCTCCCAAAACTTTCTATAGAGATATCTTGGAAAAATTCCAGGGAAATTTGAAGAGGAAATACAGAAGAATTCCAGAGGAATTCTTGGAAGAATTCCAGAGGAATTCTTGGAAGAATTCCAGAAGAATTTTATGGAAAAATTTCAAAGCAATTCTTGAAAAAATTGCAGAGAAAATCATACATATGTTCCACAGGAATTCTTGGGAAAATTCCAAAAGAATACATGGAAAAATTCCAAAGGTATTCTTGGAAGAATTCCAAAGGAATCCTTGGAAAAAATCCAGAGCAATTCTTGAATGAACTCCAGAGGAATAATTGGAAGAATTCCAGAAGAATTCTTGGAAGGATTCCAGAAAAAAATCGTTAGAATAATTTCAGAAGAACTCTTAAAATAATTCCAGTGGAATTCTTGACTAAGCGTTCTTGGCTTGATTTTTGAAGGAATTCCAGAGGAATTCCAGGGTAGATCTAAGAAGAATTCCAAGGGAATTCTTGGAAGAATTCCAGGGGAATTCTTTGAAGAATTCCAGGGGAATTCTTGGAAGAATTCCAGGGGAATTCTTGGAGGAATTCCAGGGGAATTCTTGGAAGAATTCCAGGGGAATTCTTGGAAGAATTCCAGGGGAATTCTTGGAAGAATTCCAGGGGAATTCTTGGAAGAATTCCAGTGGAATTCTTGGAAGAATTCCAGGGGAATTCTTGGAAGAATTCCAGGGGAGTTCTTGGAAGAATTCCAGGGGAATTCTTGGAAGAATTCCAGGGGAATTCTTGGAAGAATTCCAGGGGAATTCTTGGAAGAATTCCAGGGGAATTCTTGGAAGAATTCCAGGGGAATACTTGGAAGAATTCCAGGGGAATTCTTGGAAGAATTCCAGGGGAATTCTTGGAAGAATTCCAGGGGAATTCTTGGAAGAATTCCAGGGGAATTCTTGGAAGAATTCCAGGGGAATTCTTGGAAGAATTCCAGGGGAATTCTTGGAAGAATTCCAGGGGAATTCTTGGAAGAATTCCAGGGGAATTCTTGGAAGAATTCCAGGGGAATTCTTGGAAGAATTCCAGGGGAATTCTTGGAAGAATTCCAGGGGAATTCTTGGAAGAATTCCAGGGGAATTCTTGGAAGAATTCCAGGGGAATTCTTGGAAGAATTCCAGGGGAATTCTTGGAAGAATTCCAGGGGAATTCTTGGAAGAATTCCAGGGGAATTCTTGGAAGAATTCCAGGGGAATTCTTGGAAGAATTCCAGGGGAATTCTTGGAAGAATTCCAGGGGAATTCTTGGAAGAATTCCAGGGGAATTCTTGGAAGAATTCCAGGGGAATTCTTGGAAGAATTCCAGGGGAATTCTTGGAAGAATTCCAAGGGAATTCTTGGAAGAATTCCAAGGGAATTCTTGGAAGAATTCCAGGGGAATTCTTGGAAGAATTCCAGGGGAATTCTTGGAAGAATTCCAGGGGAATTCTTGGAAGAATTCCAGGGGAATTTTTGGAAGAATTCCAGGGGAATTTTTGGAAGAATTCCAGGGGAATTCTTGGAAGAATTCCAGGGGAATTCTTGGAAGAATTCCAGGGGAATTCTTGGAAGAATTCCAGGGGAATTCTTGGAAGAATTCCAGGGGAATTCTTGGAAGAATTCCAGGGGAATTCTTGGAAGAATTCCAGGGGAATTCTTGGAAGAATTCCAGGAGAATTCTTGGAAGAATTCCAGGGGAATTCTTGGAAGAATTCCAGGGGAATTCTTGGAAGAATTCCAGGGGAATTCTTGGAAGAATTCCAGGGGAATTCTTGGAAGAATTCCAGGGGAATTCTTGGAAGAATTCCAGGGGAATTCTTGGAAGAATTCCAGGGGAATTCTTGGAAGAATTCCAGGGGAATTCTTGGAAGAATTCCAGGGGAATTCTTGGAAGAATTCCAGGGGAATTCTTGGAAGAATTCCAGGGGAATTCTTGGAAGAATTCCAGGGGAATTCTTGGAAGAATTCCAGGGGAATTCTTGGAAGAATTCCAGGGGAATTCTTGGAAGAATTCCAGGGGAATTCTTGGAAGAATTCCAGGGGAATTCTTGGAAGAATTCCAGGGGAATTCTTGGAAGAATTCCAGGGGAATTCTTGGAAGAATTCCAGGGGAATTCTTGGAAGAATTCCAGGGGAATTCTTGGAAGAATTCCAGGGGAATTCTTGGAAGAATTCCAGGGGAATTCTTGGAAGAATTCCAGGGGAATTCTTGGAAGAATTCCAGGGGAATTCTTGGAAGAATTCCAGGGGAATTCTTGGAAGAATTCCAGGGGAATTCTTGGAAGAATTCCAGGGGAATTCTTGGAAGAATTCCAGGGGAATTCTTGGAAGAATTCCAGGGGAATTCTTGGAAGAATTCCAGGGGAATTCTTGGAAGAATTCCAGGGGAATTCTTGGAAGAATTCCAGGGGAATTCTTGGAAGAATTCCAGGGGAATTCTTGGAAGAATTCCAGGGGAATTCTTGGAAGAATTCCAGGGGAATTCTTGGAAGAATTCCAGGGGAATTCTTGGAAGAATTCCAGGGGAATTCTTGGAAGAATTCCAGGGGAATTCTTGGAAGAATTCCAGGGGAATTCTTGAAAGAATTCCAGGGGAATTCTTGAAAGAATTCCAGGGGAATTCTTGGAAAATTCCAGAGGAATTCTTGGAAGAATTCCAGGGGAATTCTTGGAAGAATTCCAGAGGAATTCTTGGAAGAATTCCAGGGGAATTCTTGGAAGAATTCCAGAGGAATTCTTGGAAGAATTCCAGAGGAATTCTTGGAAGAATTCCAGAGGAATTCTTGGAAGAATTCCAGGGGAATTCTTGGAAGAATTCCTGTGGTTTTTAAGGAAATTTCTTTTTAATGGCATCCCTGCTCCAGTGAAGCCAACTAGTAAGGCAGCAGGCCTTTGTAATTTCCTCCTGTCGACATGGCATGCTTCACGCCTGTCATCGCCTCATCATGGCATCGTGTGATGATGAGTAGACGACATATCTGCAAGCATACGTACGCACATACACACAGACAAAAACCCAACCTTCCAAGAAAAAAAAAACAACCCAACACAGGAAGGGGGTACTTGTTGTTTATGATTGTAACTGAGTGTCATTTCCAGGATAAAATTGCCTGTAATAAGGAGGAGTGAGCTGTTGATTGCCTTCATGTCTCGCTTGTCTCGTCGCGCCGTCTTCATCACCGCCGCCATCATCCTTGTTGGTGGAGATTTTTCAACTAGCAGCCAGCGACGAACAAAAGTGATGACAGCCCTATGAAGGGCGAAAAGGAGGCGGTGGTGGTGGTGGCGGCGGATATGACACAGCCTATTTGTTCGTTGACGTGGGATCCGAGGAGGCTTTTTACCCACGGTCATGGCGTAAATGTGTGTGTCTGTGTGTATGTATGTGTGTGCGAGACGGCAATTTATGCGCTTCAGTCACTCTTCATTGTGAGGAGAAAAAATTGTTCCCTGTCTGAAAAGTGAGTGCTGAAGCGTTTTACCATTGTGCAGCCACTTATCGCTCCAGCAGATGGCGTGGTGGTAAAAGGGTGCAGACAGGCAGATGGCTTCCGAGGGGAAAGGCTTAAGGGATGGTCGTTAAAAAGGCAACAACTCGAAGGGACACTAAATGATGGCTCTTGCTGCGGACATCTGCTCCGGATCTTGTCGGATAGTACGGAACGGGGGGTATAGTACATGTGTGTATGTGAGTGTGTGATGGGCAATCAAAGTACACTATGACCGGCAGTGTGACACTTGGCTGTCATATCCAAGCAACGCACGCTTGGGGAAAAAATAAGTGGTTGGTCTTTTTATTTGACGAGCTGATGAGATTTTGCTTCAAGTTTTTAACGATGCTTTAGAGGGTTGGATGAAAAGAGTTTATCTCACTGTAATAGAGTTGTTTTATGGGGGTTTTATGCGGTCGGAGATTTAATATTGTCATTTACAATTTTAAGCGATACCATCCTATACTACACACTTATCTTAGAAGATCAAGATAATAACAGCAGAGTAGTTGGTTCAGTAATCGTTTTTTTTTCTGGAAAATAGTAAGTTAACTGTCAAGTGCACTTGGACAAAGTATACAATAAATTTTCATGAACTGAAGAGATTACTTGGATGTTTAGGCACAGACTTGTTACAATCCCAAAATGGCCGCCACAATGGCCGACTTTGACACCTACTCCCGATTTCGAGGGCACAAATCTCTTCGTAAACAAAACTAGCGTACCTGATCTTTTTTATTTGAAGTTTACTACAAGTGAGCAAGAACAGAATAATGAAGTTCTGATGCACTCTTGAAGCGGGATCTCAAGACGTTTGTCCTTAATATTATACTGAGCTCGGCAATGGCATAGTTTTAAGCAAGGTTGCAACCATTCATTTTCAAAAATTTACATTCATTTGCTATTATCTCAGTTCAGAAGCATGCTATCGAAAAACAATGTATGGATGAATTTAACCTTGTAGTTTTATCTGAA